>NC_080866.1:30547700-30762700 GCF_030435755.1 Ochotona princeps | reverse complement strand
CCAGCACTGAACAAACTGTCTGACTTATCCCTGTTTTATACATTGTTTTGACTCTGCCAACGTAGTGGGTGTAGAGTTACACTGTGTTTTAGTGCTTGATTTGTGTTTTTGTGACAATTAAGAATGTTTACCACTATTTAACATGCTTAATGGAGATCAGTACATATTTCTTAGAAATACATCATTTTAGTTATGTGCTTTAAAATGGAATTAATTGGTCATTCCTGTGGAATAGTAGGGATTCTCTACATATTCTAGATATTAGCTTCCAAATAAGTTTGTTAATTGAAAATGAAGCCTAATGTGAGCTGTTTCTAAATAAATGCCATTAATATATTTAGTGTGTTCCTAATTACATAGTGTTTCCTTATGAGTATTAAATGTGTCTAAATACATTTTATTTCCATCAGTTGAGATAACTGCGTGCTTCTGCCCTTCAGTTTAGTCGTGTGATGAATGATGCTGATTGTTCATCTTTTGCCTCTCCTCTCCTTGCTCTGCTTCTCTCCCTTTTCCCCTCCCTTCCCTTCCAGATCCTCAACTCCCTTTCCTTCCCTCTTCTTTCTCTTCTTTTCTCAATATGATCATACTAATTCACTTTCATTTCAACCAAACCTGTATTCCTGGGACATACTTCATCTCGGTTTTTGTCATTGTTGTTGTATGTTTGTTTGTTTAAAGATTTATTTATTTTATTGTAAAGTCAGATATACAGAGAGGAGGAGGGACAGAAGGGAAGACCTTCCTTCCAATGATTCACTCCCCAAGTAGCTGCAATGGCTGGAGCTGAACCAATCCTAAGCCAGAAGCCCAGATCCTCTTTTGGGTCTCCCGCATGGGTGCAGAGTGCCAAGGCTTTGGGCCATCCTCAACTGCTTTTCCAGGCCACAAGCAGGGAGCTGGATGAGAAGTGAAACCACTGCATTTGAACCGGCCACCATTTGGGATCTGGGCATGTTCAAGGCATGGACTTTAGCCGCTAGGCCCCTGCTCTGGGCCCACACTTCATCTCCCAAAATGCATAATCTTTTTTCTTTGATTTTAGAATTTGGGCTTAGTATGCTGGTATTCTGCTGAGAAATTTATATATGTATTCACCAGAGGGGTATGCTGTAGTTTTGTTGTGATGAACTTGGTCTGCTTTTGGTGTAAAAGCAATACTGGCTACATGGAATAAGTCCAGAAAGATAATCTTTTTCTGCCTTATGAGAATTCTGGCAGTTTGAGAATTTTAAGTGTTTTTTTTTTTAATGACAGAATTCATCAGTCTGAACATTTGTTAATAGCAAGTGCTTATTCTTGAAGTTCTGGTCAGTTAACTGTACACACACACACACATACACATAGGTACATACACATGCATATATATATATATTCTGATCCAGCTCCCTGCCTATGCCGAGCAAAGGTCAAGGATGACCCAAGTCATTGGGATCCTACGTTGGTGTAAAACTGCTTTTCCAATTTAAATAAATAAATAAATAAACCTTGTTATAAACTCACGAATTGTTGCTTCCTGTGATTGTAGAACATGTTTCGTACTGTACAGTTCTTAAAATTTTAAAGCTGTACTTTACCTCCAACACATAGCTTTTTATGGGCAATGTTGACACTGCTCCTCAGAAAAAGGCATATTCTCCTCTTGTTTGTTTCAGATTTTCTCTGTGTTGGTCTTCTGGGCTATATTCTAAGCACCATTAAAAGTGAAAACTATGAACCTCTGTTTCTCCATTTTAATTATGACATATTTCAATTGCTTTGATTTCCGTCTCTTTGCAATGAGTACACATGTTTTAAAATGTTTCTCCTTGATAAAATAAACTTATTTTATGCATATTATTCCTTGTCTTTGGTAAAAAAGAAGAATCACATTTTTAAAATATTTTTAAAATATTTATTTTTAATTTAATTTGCAAATCTCTTTACAAGAATAAGGATTTTTTTCAAAATTTTATGATTTTTTTTTATTGGAAAGGCAGATATACAGAAAGAAGAAAAAAAAGGAAGATCTTCCGTCCACTGGTTCACTCTCCCAGTGGCCGCAATAGCCAGAGCTGAGCTGATCTGAGCCCAGGAATGTTTTCCATGTCTTCAACATGGTTGCAGGGTCCCAAGGCCTTGAACCATCCTCCACTGCTTTCCCAGAAAGCAAGCAGGGAGCTGGATGGGAAGCGGGGCAGCCAGGAAATCAACTGGTACCCATACCAGATTCTGGTAGATTTAAGTTGGAATCTAGCCATGCCATGCCCAGGAAAAGGGATTTACTTGCTCAAATATATGTCTTTCCCATTGCAAGGCTGTAGAATATGTCTGATTATAATATATTTGTTCAACAACCCAGGGACAAGCATATGCCACATTTAAAATGTGCTGCAACTTTTAAGAGAAGTAGATGCTCATCCTGCATTGTCTGCATTGACAAGAGTCACTTAAACCTGATTTCTAGTTCTGACCCGTTTCGGCTTATTTGAAGAGTTCAGCTATCCATGCCACTATTCCAAAGAACCAAGGGATCCCCAGAAATGTCCTAAAGCAGTTAGAAGCCACTTTGACTGTCTCTCCCAACCCCTCTTCTATCCCTGGTGTTTAACCAGAACTAGGTGTTACTCCTAACAAAGTGTACCTCTGTGTCTTAAACATCTGAAGTGAGGGTGTTTCTGTGTCCCTCCTAGTTCTTGCCTCTGTATGGCAACTATAGTGGCACAGATTACAGACACTCAAGCAGTTTAAACATCGTAACTGCAAAGCACTTTAGAGAGAAACATAATTGGCCACAGTGTCACAAGTAGAGAAGTTCAGTTTAGCAGCAGTATGAGCCCACTCATGGTGACAGCCAGACAATAAAAGATGGTGCCAGTAAGGCTGGGTCTTCTGAAACATTTCTGGGACATGATCATGACCTGACCTTTGCCATGACCTTTGCCATAACATTGGGCTCTGGGAATGTCCTGCAAGGAGAGTGAAAGGGCCTAACAAATGGAAATATCTCATTTTGGGTTTGGGCTCATATTGACTAGAAAGCTTAGAGTACACAATGTTTAAACTGCTTTGCCACAAAAGTTAATCCTGTGGTCAATTTCTGCATCTCATTTTACTTGCTTAACTCCTCACCAGATTTGACACAGCTGATCTCTGCATTTGGAAGCAACTCATGCATTTTGCATCCAGAGTATCTGGACTGCTGCTTTTTCATGTGCATTAATGAAAGATCTGTTTGTTACATTCCCTCTTTGTTGACCCTTCGATTTGAGGAGGTAGTGATCATTGCAAATGACCATAAATGAAGTTTTTAAGGAGAGAGGAGCCAAGTAAACTGTTTAAGAAAGGGACTACTTCAGTTTTATTGTTCCTCTCTTCTCCGAAGTGCTAAGCACAACTTTGCAAATGGAGCCCAAATCTACCCAGTGGCTACAAAATTTTAGAGCACCTAACTTTTGCTTCTCCTTTACTCTTGTGTGTTGCACCTGGTCACCATATATCCTAACTACACATCCAAACCCTGATGGTTCCTCACTGACACTAGCTTTGGCATTCTGACCCAGGCAACTCTCCAGATTCATTCACTTCAGTGAAGTAAGTTGCAAATTTAATCTGTTTCCATTCTGCCCTTTGTTATCCATGGTCCATGGCCCAGTTAGGTAAACCTTAAGAATGTACAAGTCAAAACATGTTGAATTTCTGTCCAAGTATAACAAATTCCCCTGATATGAGCCCCAAAGATTTCTGATAGCCTGGCCGCAGCTTTCTCTCTAACCTCATCTGATGACCATCCCAAAAAGTCACTACTCCTGCTTGCTGTTAAGATTTATTTATTTTTACTGCAAAGTCAGATACACAGCGAGGAGGAGAGACAGAGAGGAAGATCTTCCGTCCAATGATTCACTCCCCAAGTGAGTGCAATGGCCGGTACTGCATCGCTCTGAAGCCAGGAGCCAAGAGCTCTCCTGGGTCTCCCATGTGGGTGCAGGGTCCCAAGGCTTTGGGCCATCCTCGACTGCATTCCCAGGCCACAAAAGTGAGCTGGATGGGAAGCGGGGCCACCGGGATTAGAACCGGTGCCCCATGGGATCCCGGCATGTTCAAGGTTTGAACTTTAGCCGCTAGGCCACTGCGCTGGGCCCAAACTGGATCTTAATGTTATAGCTGACTAACTTCTGTTTCAGGGCATTTTCAATAATTCCCCAAAACCCATTCCCATATGTCTCTTGAAGATTGCCAGCAGTGGAGAATTAACTGTGTACCACTTAGTAGGAAAAGACAGAGAGGAAAATTGGCAAGTAGATCAAGTCAATATATATTACATTCAGCACATTATAGTCTCATTTATCTAGCATCGACATTGGAGACTACATACAATGATGAACCTGTCATGTATCCAACCCATTAGCAACAGCACTTATTTCCTGACAAGCAATAGCTGATGATGGAGGGCTGAGAACAGAGGCAGAGAAATGGGAAGTACATATCATACTGGTTATGGGAAGAGCAGACTGATTTGGTGAACCTCATTGCCCCCATTTGAAACATGGGTTATATAGGCTCAGAGCAACCATACAGACAGCTGCTGATAAAAGTGTTTGGACTCTAGGGCTATTGTAACAGAATCCCCATAACCTAGGTGATGGAAGCAATGCTTTTGGTGCTGGAGGCTGGGGCTGGTCCTTCCGTAGGCTTTGACAGATATGGGTCCCAAGTGTCTATGAGAGATAGGCATGGTTGTGGCTGCCAATCTTGGCTTCACTAGGTTTGCAGAAACCTCACTCTGATCTTTGTCTTTACTTCCTAACTGTGTCCACTCTTTGCCCATATTTGCCCCCTCTCATTAGGATGCCAGTCACGTGCAATTGAAGCCTATACTAAAACTTCATCCTCATCGGGACATCTGCAGTAGCTCTGATTCTAATTTGAGTCGCCTTCTGAATTCCAAATACCTAGCATTTCAGAATAGAATTTTTAGTGCATCACAGTTCTCCCCCCCAGGAAGCTGAAATTATCTTAATGATGAGTGGAGGTAAAATATATGGTTGACTGATGCAAAAGATCCATACACATATGTATGCAGCCTAGCATGTATACCTGCAGAGGAAGAAGTGTGTGCTTGTGTGCAAGGTCGCATGATTCTTGAGACAGGAAAATGCAGAAACACATTATTTATTGTTCATATCGTAACCTCAAACAGAGAAGTACGACCGCTCCATGCAGTTGTCCATATAGTGTAACACAGTGAGGGACCACGTTATCATAGGAGGGGGTTACATAGACCTCCAGAGAAGAATTGTGACACTGGGGTGCTGTGGGCTGTGATATTCTGCAGTATTGCATACCCATCACACCCTATAGAGATGGAGGTTCATGATTATACTTTAAGATGTCAGTAATTCTCTACAGGGTGATGTGCGACAGGCTTCTCTATCCCTGAACAGTAAACCAGTATCCCTAGACAGAGTAGGAAAAGGCTTTGCATTTAATTGCTGAGTACTTCTCTTGGGAAACTCTGCACATGGTCTGGAAGTATACTTACTGCCAGCCCCATTCTCTTTGCCATTCAAATAAGTCTGTTATTCACAAAGCTGCACACATGAACTTGAGAAACCTGATAAGAACTGCCTCACTTCACCCTCTTGTAACCTTTCAATTGTCAAATTGATGGGATTGGTAACTAGATGATCTCCCCATTAAATTTTATATGCATCCTTTAATAGAGTTAACATATTGCCTTTTGGTAACTTATCTTCATCTCTGTGTCTTGACTGGAAGACAGATGTCAATGAGATCCTAGACCAGGAATCTCACTGTAATCGAAATTCTCCTCAGTTTACATGAGATTTCATTTGCTCAAAAGAAATAATATAAGTTAAAATGCTAACACCTTGAAAATGCATTGACTGCATTCAGTGGGTTGGGTAACCTACTGCACATCATAGCTTACCATATCTATTTTAAGAATACTAAGGACACTTTTAAATGCCCCCATGGCTGGACAAAATCTTCTCACACAAGGACTTTCGCCATGAATGCAAAATAGCTCACATAATTTATTGAAAAACTGTATACAAAATATACAGGCTACACGCTGCTCTACAGAGCAATGGGCATATCTGCTTGTGGCTGTGGAGTTGACAATTAGCTGGACTGCTTTCCGCTGTCCAGCACTGTGGGATAAGATGGGGCCACACAGCTTTACCCTATGAAAGACTCAAATGCAAAATCATCAGTACAGATTCTACTGAATACATCTTGCCTTGACACTGTTCTAAAGTTAGGAAAACAATTCATGAGTGAGGAACCATTAATGCCTGCAGAATGCACAGTGGCTTACAACTCAATCAGGGATTGTTTAAATATCACACGGAGCTCTTGACAAACTTTCCTTTACAGCGTATGCATACTTATTGTCACCTTTTGTGTCTTTAAACTTGCAAGTTTAAAATGAAATAATTATCCATCTGTGTCTTCCCTCAATAACTGTCATGGCTTGAAATATGCTGAAGACTATTTTATTCTTTATGTTTCCTTTTATTGACTTTTCTTGCTATATTCTCGTTATCTTCTTAAAATATTCTTGTTTAATATAGGCCAAACATTCATATTACTATTTGAGATGTTCTAACTGCTTCAGATTAAGTGAATTATTCTTGATAGTAGAAAATGGTATTCCTCAAAATCCAATTATCCTGCTCAATTAAAAAGCCACAGCTTATAAAGAGAGGTGTTTCTTCTTCAAATTAAAAAGGAATGAACTTTTGCTTAAATTATATCTTAAGTTTAAGGAACGCTTTCAGATGATCTCATTTTATCCATATTTTTGAGATTTCTAAAAACATTCATGAATTGCAGGCTTCAAGGCAAACGATTGTCATTTGTTGACACAATGAAGAGCTGTTGGACACGGGAATTGATTAGGCTCTGTCATCGCCAATTTAGTAACAGTGGACCCAAGTGATATCTTTAATTAATGGATTAGTCTGAAAGGCAGAAGACAAGAGAGGGGGCAGGGGACATCCCTGCCAGCATTTTCACTGTTAGTCAGATACCCATCCCTTCTCTACTGATTTCTTATTTCTCCTGTTGCAACTCCTAAGTGTTAGGATTATTGTTTTTTTAAAGTGCCTTTTCTTCTTTTATCTAATATTTTACTTGAAGCCTTGAAAAGATCAAAATATTACTTATTTTAATGTCATGCTGCTCTGAGCATAACAAATTTAAGAGCAAAACTAAAGCCCCTAGAGGTTATATGGGTGACTTACAAGATTAACGTGAGAGTACAAGTCAAAGCAGACATGTTTACAAGAGGGAACTCAGTTGTGAATGTTTTGACAATTGACTGACACTCAATGGACAGATCTGAAGGCAGAAACTACTTTAAAAAGACACATTTATTTGTTTCGGCATTAAGTTTAATGCATTTTATATTTCCAATGGTTTGCTTAATTTGATTGAAAACATTGTATTAGGATATGCTGTTGTTACCATTCCCTGACTATAGTTACAAAAAGAAGAAGCAACATCTCCAACATACAGAGTCAGCCACTTCAGTATTGGTTCTGAGGTAACATTAGGATAGACTTGGATTCAGGCACAGACAATTCCATATAACATTCTGAGCCCAATGCCACTGAAGTTCAATGGAGGAACTGAATCCCAGCTTTCAGACTGAGCACAGATGTATAGTGATCTTGGAGTAGTCCTTGTTCTGCATTAGCTATTCACATGCGGTAGCTGCAACTAGTGGCTCTGGGAGAGGAACTATGCCATGACCCCATACCAACTCTGGAAGAGGAGCTATGGATGACCCCATACCAACTCTGGAGGAAGAACTATGCCAGAACATCTTACCAACTCTGGAAGAGGAGCTATGCCTGAGCCACTCACCGATCTCTTGCGCTTTCATCTGCCAAATGAAATGAACATGATATTCTGGTCTTTCTCACACATGTGATAAGATTGTTCTTGCTATAGGCAGAGGCTCAACTCTCCTAGATTCTTCTTGTTGTTCAATGAAATCTCAATCGAAGAGAGATAAAGATTTGATTCTGAAGATGTAGCTTAGAAGACATCTTCTTTTGGGAAACCAAAGAGTCTCGGACCCTGCACCCGCGTGGGAGACCCGGAAGAGGTTCCAGGTTCCCGGCTTCGGATCGGCGCGCACCGGCCGTTGCAGCTCACTTGGGGAGTGAATCATCGGACGGAAGATCTTCCTCTCTGTCTCTCCTCCTCTGTATATATCTGGCTGTAATAAAATGAATAAATCTTTAAAAAAAAAAGAGTCTCTGAGACACAGAAAAGAGAAGAAATTAAAATGATGTATATGGAACTAAAAGATGTTATGTGTAAAATCTTAAGCCACTGCGCACTGGCCCACTCATGGGTCTTGACAGCAGACATTGTGTGCACACATGAGGACACTGTGGCAGGCTTATCCAATGCACATCAACAGAAAGGAGGAAATGAGATTTTTTTTCTTGTTGTTGTTACATAACCATGGAATCACTGCTAAAATTTTGGAAATTTTAAGATTTAGAAAAATGATTGTTACACTATGCCAGAAGAGAAGTCTGGATAGTTCCAAATTAATGTTTATTGTTGTATTTTGTTTTTTAAAAAAAAAAAAAAAACAAGCGAACTCAGGAACTGGCACTGCTCTGACACATGAACCATTTTAAGATTTTTTTAAAAACCTTATTGGAAAGTCATATATACAGGGAGAGAGAGAGAAAGAGATAGAGAGAAAGACAGACAGAGAGGAATCCAGTGATTCACTCTCAAGTGGCTGCAATGTTGGATCTGAGCTGATTTAAAATCAGGAGTCAGGAGCTTCTTCTACGTCTCCCATGTTGGTGCAGGTTCCCAAGGCTTTGGGCCGTCCTTGACTGCTTTCCCAGGCCACAAGCAGGGATCTAGATGGGAAGCAGGGCCGCCTGGATTAGAACTGGTGCCCCTATGGGATCCTGGCAAGTGCAAGGTGAGGACTTTAGCCGCTAGGCTACTGAGCTGGGCACTGACATGTCAATCTTAAGATATTCTGTGTTTTGGTCACCAGCCATTAACTTTTCCCAAGAAATTCGAAGTGCCTCATTGGGGATGTCCATCTCTACAACAGTAACTACCAGCTTCCACTAAAGTCGGACACCTTCCTCTTACTTTCATGATATGTAATGGAGGTTCACCCATGGGACAGGCAAGAGAGTTAGCTATGGAGTAATCCAGTCCACACAAGTGGATCAACCATGGACCAACCAACCCAGCCAGGTGGGTCAGTCATGGAGTAACCCCACTGAGCCAGGTGGATTAGCCACGCAGTAACTCAGCCACCTGACTGAGATCATGTGGATGTGAATGAAACTGATGGAGGTCATGTCAAGAAGCCTGACTTCCAGGACTCAGGGAGAGATTTAAACGATCAGATGCAAAAGCCTCAAACACAGTGAGTCAATGAGAAAATTTCTTTGTAGACATCAAGCTGAACACACTGCAGAACTGAGTTTTCTTTTCCTCAGCTTGCCGCTGCCAAAGGCCTCAACTCTGAATTTAAAAAAAAGAAAAAAAAAGGAAGAAAATAAAACACAAGAGAGCAATAGTTCATAAATGGAAATTTCCCCTCAATTCCTGGACACGAGGCTCCTCACTCACTACTCTGTTTCTCTGTGCATATGGAGATCAGTAAATGTTGACAAGTATTGGCATGCTCTAATCCAAAAGTCTGAGAAATACTCCCTTGGCTAATTCCCAAATACTAACACATCTGACCTTCATAATCAGTGCAAAAGGGAAAGCGAGATACATGCACCACGGCTTCTGCAACATGCTGCTGGATGCTTGGCAAACCGAGTCTAAACCAGCTTGGGAATAATTAAAGTTTACTCTCAAATTTTATTTTGTCATCACACTGACATCCTACCCATAATTCCAGTTTCAGATCACTAAGATAATAGAACTCAGTTTCATTTCTTCCAAATACTTTGTTTTCCCTTGTCAAATTCGTTGCTGGCTCATGGATTACACGGTGGCATTATTTCACCCAAGAGACTTTTGTGTTTTATTTTTGTCACCCATGCACTGGGTACTCAGTGGCACATTTATTCATGTTGCTGTGATTTTGTTCTCGTTGTTCATACCGGTTGTTGACGTTATTTGATGGCTTCTCATTTATGGAAATGTATAGTGATGGAGTAATAGAGACTACCACATCCAGATGTGGGGATTCAATGTAATATGCATCCCTGCTTCAAAATCAGAGATGGACTCCCAATGAAGCTGTTGGAAATGTGTAGACAATGAGGTGTTGGACTGTCTGATATTGTCTGTACCAGCAATGTCAGGGCACACTTAACAACCGGCTAATGGAATTATGACTCCTTATGAAGGATTGTACTATGACAGCAAATGGGGAAAATCTATTGGGGCTAGGAGTGTTGGGGAGATCCCAACCTATATGAAATTTTACCATAAAAATCAAAAATTCAAAATTAAAAAAATTAACAGCAAAGAAAAGAAAGCAAATGTTATTGTGACTGGGTCTATATGAGCAGTCTTGGTTCTCTCCCAGGATCAAGTTCATTTCAGAAAGCAGGTTAAAGATGGCCACGCGGCAACTGGTGAACAATTGTGAAGTGTTTAAGTGGTGCTCATCAGTCTGCCATCATTGCTAGATCTCTTCCTATTTCATGAATCCCCAGTGTACCACCACCTGCAGGAGACTGCCTCAGATGGCACCACAGAGGCTGCTGTGAAGAACCTGCCACACCACTCATCACAGCTCATGGAGTCTGCGTGACAAAATAGTAACAGAACTTGTAATGTAAGAGTACATGATATAGGTCAGCATTCTGTAAGAAAGATGTCTAACTCATGAGTATTGAGGTCATTTCCTCCAGAGTGATTTCTAGAGCAGGTGCATTAGCAGCGCAAGTTCCTGTGTGAGCACATGCACCCCTCTGTGGTTCCAGGAGAACACATGGAGGCCTCCCAGCTTATCTCAATCCCTTGCTGCCTGACTTCCTCCTGCTAGTAGCAAGACAGCAGATGTGAATAAGGGGGGCATTTTGGTTGGACTGTCCATGTCTTCCACGCTTTGTGGTGTCTCCTATAGGAGGAAGGAGAGTTTTGCAAAAGCAGCCTGTGACTGAACATCAAGTGGCTATGGTGGAATTACAACTTGTGGTCACTACTCACCTCTATCACAGTTGAGTCTACTCTGGGCCACCTGGCCGAGGGCAAACCCTCCTGTTGTTAGTGTTGCCAACAAATTCGTTACCCAGAGACTGCTGTGTGGGAAAACAGACTGCTGCACCTGCAGAGAATGAAAATGATTTCCTCATTTACAAAACAAACCTCTTACAATGAAGACTTCATTAGATGAATAAGAACTCATACATTTGGATGAACACAAAATTGCTATTTACACTTGCTTCGATAGAGAAATAGCTCTAGGAAAGAACAACAACAATTTAGAAGAAGGTGGGGGAGGAGGATGTGGGAATCGACCTTGTTTGGGGAAGAAAGGGTAACAAACAGACACAAACAAGGTCTAAGAAAAGGTCCATTAGGTTGGGTTCTGAACTAGGCTGTGCTTGTATCAGTGATTTCAGAAATTTAAATAGATTAAACAAAAGAAGCTTCAGTAAGACAATCACTAACGGTAATAATAGCTACTGATGATGCAAAACCTGCAGGCTGGCAGGTGCTATGCCAAGCATCGTGTGTATAGTTTCTGATTTACTCTACCAACAGCTCCTCAGAGTGACTCATGTGTTTGTTGCTCTTTTCTAGACAGGGAATTTCAGACACAGAAATGTTAAGCCCAGTTTGACTTTGTCCAAATAGAACAAAACAAAATTTGCTTTCAGCCAAATGAAAATTAAATATATATATATATATATATATATATATTTAAAAAAGTAAAGATAAATAAATATATATATTTGTACCATATGTAAGGAAGTCAATTCTTTCTTTCAGCAACCCTAAAGGAAGGGTCTTTGTTATCCACGTACTGATCAGATCCCAGCAGTTCCAGGCTTCAGGCTGCTCACAGTCCAGGGAAGGAGACAACGTCACAAATACTCGCAGGTGAGCTGTCATTGTGGAACACAATGGATTTTCAACTCAGGCTCTGTAGGTACAAGCACAAGAATTGCCTCTAGGTAACTAAAACAGGAATTTCTCTGAGGAGAAAAGGGAGAAAATGTGCAAGAGTTAGAGTGCTTTGAAAGAAAAAAGGATATAGAGAAAATATCCCCCACCCTTGTTCCCTGCTGAGTCTCAGTAGGTTACCTCAACAAAGAAAGTTTGGCTACCATGTGCCTATAAAGAATTTCCTGAAGAGCCCCAGGGCTTCAGGCTGCCCTTGTTGTTTTGGCTCTAAGCAACTTTGAAGGAAATGAAAATGGGGGAGGCAGACTGCTTCTTACCTGCTTGTCTAGGGGCTCTATGTGTCAGCTCTTTTCACTGTCCTGGGGCTGGAACAAATCATGTGACCTTGACACAACTGCAAAGAAAGATTGGGAAGGGAGAGTAATTGACAGGGTTTTGGGTGATTCTTGGATGCCTCTGGTTCACAGAGTGATCATAACTGACACACAAGCCACCAGGGCAGAGGAAAGGACAGTGAGCCAACTGCTGTTACATTCCTACAGCCATTTTGCTCTCTCTAGATCAAAGGAGTGGGGATAGATAACAAGAGAGTGGCACCTCTGTTCCCCCTTTGCCTACTCATGTACACATACAGGTGTACACATTCTCATGTACCTACACTCATATGGGCTCATATATCTACAAACTACATATGCCCTCACATACAGAACCGCAGTCGCATGTGCTCACTCTCACTTATACCACACAGGCACCCAGATACATCCATATGTCTTTACATAGACACATATGCCCACACACAAAAATACAGTCTTCCATTTGCTCATTGACATTCACATGTGCCTGCATGTTTACACCTACAAATATTTGAATATAAATGCTTGCATAGAAATGTGGGAGCAATACAGTTGGGAGATCTCCTCAATTTTCACTGTGATGAAAATCTGACCTGGAGATTTGGGAATATCTCAAGGGTCATGTATGTGATCAAATACACTTAGGAGGACATGAAATAATTACCTAACTAGGAATGAAGAGCCCTGGAGCAAAACCCAGCTACACATATCCTATTTCTACCTGTGGCATAACCTCTAGTGAATTGTTTGGATTTTCCTAGACTCAGTTTCCTCATGGATATCTCTATGGTGACATTTTCTTTGTTTTTATTTAGTGGTACTGTGATTTAGAAATAGTATGTTTTTCTGGAGACACCATTGTGGCATACTGGATAATACTGCCACCTGCAACACCAACATCCCATAAGAGTATTTATTCATGTGTTAGCGGTTCCACTTCTAATCCAGCTCCCTATTAACAGAGTAGCAAAAGCAGTCGAAGATGATTCAGTTGTTTGGGGGCCTTGCCACTCACATAGGAGTCCAGTTCTTGGCTCCTGGACCCAGCCTGATCCTAGCTTAGGCCATTGCAGCCTTCTGGGGAGAGAACCAGCAGAGGAAAGATGTCTCCCTTTCCGTCTTCTCAACTCTCGCTCCAACTCTGCCTTTCGAATAAGTCAACAAACCTTTAGAGAGTAACCATTCTATGAAATTTCAGATTTCAGCTCTGTTCGGAATGTTTTGTAGAATTCTGGAGTGAAGCCGTCTGGGCCTGGGCTTTTCCTTGTTGGGAGGTCTTTAATCACTGATTCAATCTCTACTTCAGTTATGGGTTTGTTCAGGTCGTTTGTTGCCTCTGGGCTAAGTTTTGGCAAGTGGTAGAAGTCTAAGAACTTTTCCATTTCTTGGTGATCTTCTGATTTGTTGGAGTACAGTGCTTTGTAGTAATTTCTAATTATGGCCTTAATGGATGCGGTGTCTGTTGTTATGTTGCCTTTTTCATCTTTGATGCTGGTAATTCTTGCCTTCTCTTGTTTTTTCTTTGTCAGTCGGGCCAGTGGAGTGTCTATCTTGTTTATCTTCTCAAAAAACCAGCTTTTTGATTCATTGATTTTGTGTATGGTTTTTTTTATTTCTATCTGGTTGATTTCCTCCCTTGTTTTGATGATTTCTTGTTTCCTATTGTGTGTGGGGCTCTTCTGCTGTTGTTTTTCCAGTTCCTGGAGGTGTGTGTTTAGTTCCTGTATTTGGCGCCTCTCTTGGGCCTTGACATGAGCTCCAATTGCGATGAGTTTACCCCGTAGCACTGCTTTGGCAGTGTCCCACAAATTTTGGAATGTTGTGTCAGAGTTTTCATTGGTTTCCAAAAATTTTTTGATCTCATCTTTAATTTCTTCTCTGATCCATTGTTCGTTTAGTAGCATATTGTTCAGCCTCCAAGAGTTTCTGTATTTCCTGGGGCATTTTGAATTGCTGATTTCCAGCTTCATTCCGTGGTGGTCTGAGAGGGTACATGGTATGATTCCTATCTTTTTGAAGTTATTTAGGTTTGCTTTGTGTCCTATCATGTGGTCAATCCTGGAGAAGGTGCCATGCACTGCTGAAAAAAATGTATAATCTGTGGCCTTAGGGTAAAAAATTCTATAAATGTCAACCAAGTCCAGTTGTTCTATTGTTTGTATGAGTTCTGTTGTTTCTTTGTTGAGTTTTTGTTTTGTTGATCTGTCTATAGTTGTTAGTGGGGTGTTAAGATCACCCACTATTATTGTGTGCATATCTATGTCTCCCCTTAAGTCCGTGAGTAATTGCTTCACGTAGCTAGGTGCGTTTGAATTTGGTGCATATATGTTCACAATGGTAATTACTTCCTGGTGGATCAGTCCCTTCACCAATATATAATGTCCTTCCCTGTCCTTTTTGATGTGTGTCAGATTGAAGTCCACATCACAAGGAAAACCTTCATTCATTTGTGCTGAAACCTAAGACGAATCTGAACATCGGCTCTGATAGACAAGTCTCTGAGAGGCAGGATGAGGAGATAAAAGGGCAGCCATGAACCGGGGAACAGAGACCCTCTCTCACCTGTGCAGTGAACTGGATTACTGCCTGGCACTGCCGGAACTCAGGAATCAACTGTAGCCGGCTTTCTGCACTCAGACTCTTCAGTGATAAATCACTAGAACTGTACCAAATCAATTTGTAAGCATTTAGTCTTTAAAATGAATTTTAAAGTACAATAATGGCCTTCACTGATAGCTATAGCAAGTTAATTAAAGTTAGTTTCAACCAGTTGTTATGTACAAGAAGCAATAAAAATGCCATTTTATTTGAACCAAAGTAATACAAAAGTATCAGTTAAATAAATATCATTAGCTAAAGGAACTATCTCTGTGCTGAGAGAATAAGAAAAAATAATATAGATTTGTCTTGCATACACAGACACACACACACACACACACTGATAATGCTTAAACATATGACCATCGGGCCCGGCGGCGTGGCCTAGCGCCTAGAGTCCTCGCCTTGGAAACCCTGGGATCCCATATGGGTGCCGGTTCTAATCCCGGCAGCTCCACTTCCCATCCAGCTCCCTGCTTGTGGCCTGGGAAAGCAGTCGAGGAGGGCCCAATGCACTGGGACACTGTGCCCGCGTGGTTCCGGGTTCCTGGCTTTGGATCGGCGCGCATCGGCCCGTTGCGGCTCACCTGGGGAGTGAATCATCGGATGGAGGGTCTTCCTTTCTGTCTCTCCTCCTCTGTGTATATCTGGCTGTAATAAAATAAATAAATCTTAAAAAAAAATGCCCATCATGTCTTTTGCCTGAATTATAAATGAATCATTTGTGTTTTCATTTGTGGGGTCAAATTTGAAAGTTCTTTACACATTTAAGAACACTTCTAGAGTACTTTTTCTGAGATTTATTTATGTTTATCGAAAAGTCAGATATATAGAGAGGAGGAGAGACAGAGAGAAAGATCTTCCATCTGATGATTCCCTCCCCAAGTGACCGCAACAGCCGGTGCTGCGCCGATCCGAAGCCAGGAACAAGGAGCTCTTCCAGGTCTCCCACTCAGGTGTGCAGGGTCCCAAGGCTTTGGACCATCCTCAACTGCTTTCCCAGACCACAAGCAGGGAGCTGGATGAGAAGCAGGGCCACTGGGATTAGAACCGGCTCCCATATGGGATCCCGGGAGTGCAAGGCAAGGACTTTGACCACTATGCTATAGTGTCAGGCCCCTACACTTCGTTAAAATTTGCTTGAGTTTCCAATGGGAAGTATTCATGTATTTGACAGGGAGCTGGGTAGGAAGCACAGAAGGTCCCATGTGGTCTTGCAGTTATGCCTGATCAGGGAGGATGGGCACAGGTTTTTTGGGTTAATGTGAGCTCACCAAACAACAGAATCTGAAAAAAAATCATCTCCAAATTGGCTGAAGAAAACATCCTTGAAGAACTCCTTCACAATACAGCAAGAATTAAAGCTTCAATTGAGAAAAACAGTGAAAATAATCACACTCCTCAGAGAAGTTCCAGACTGGGGCCAAAAAAATCACAGAACAATATTACAAAATACTGTGTTGTGAGATAGAAACACGGCCAGGCAGCAGAAGGTGGTTAGGAAGCTGTGTTTGCTTTTCTGCTGTACATATGAATGTGGAAGGCCTGCTTCGAACACTTTTGAAGAGATCAGAGGAGAAGGTTCAGGAGACAGAACAATTGGTTTGAGCAAAGGATAGGGACTTGAGATAGTAGTAGGGACTCTTGGACTAAGTCTCAACCCCAAGGGAGCCACGGGCTATGTCAAGCAATTGTCTTCTCTCCTCCTGCTTTTTCTCCCTCTCTCTATTGGGGCACATCCTCCTGTAATCCCTGTGGTCGTGGGCAGTCTGAGATTGGTAACTGGCATGGCTTACAGCAATGAACACTTATCTATTGAGTTGCAAGATTAATTTGCTTTCAAATTTTCTATTGTTCATCTTTAAGGTCTGTGGCAAAATAATCTGATGTACATGCAGATTATAAATTCACTATTTCAATCTAGTAGAATACTTTCATTTTTTTATTTTTAATTTAAGGACAAAATAGAGTAGATACTTTAAAAACATAATGATATATACTGATATCCCTCTCCTAGCTCCTTGCTATCCCCTACCTTCCTCCCTCTATTCCACCTTATTTTTTTTTAACTATTGAGAACATAATCTAGAGTCACACTTCAGTAAAAGCCTTATGACTTCATTGAACATATTGTTTTAAAAGTAGAATATATTCTAATGACTCTTAGCCACAGCCTTATGTCTCTTTCCATCTCAGACTTCTGAACCATATGTTGGGTGGTGCTTTCGGTATGGCTATTGTTGAATCTAACTAAGGAGAGGTTATTTCACAAAACTGTTTGTGTTTGGTATATGTAGCATTGTTCAGCTGTCACTTCAGAACATATCGTTGTTCAATTGTATGGTGGCACAGAGAGAGTCCCACTCATTTGGAACTGTACCGTGGACTTAGTTTGAACAAATTTCATTCACTATGTGCGGTGTGTGTGAGTGTGTGTGTTGTGTGTGTTGTGTGTGTGGTGTGTGGTATATGTGTGTGTGTTGTGTGTGTGGTGTGTGTGTGTGTGTGTGTGTGTAAAATCCTATGCTGGGTCCACAGCTGCAGCCTGCATCTTTCCACAAGCAAATGATATGTCTTCAAATGACAGTTTGTGAAGTCCTGATAGTGGACTTGGTAACTACAGTTTTCATCCGAAGTTTGGGAATTGTTCAACTGCAGATCTTGCAAATGGCATCAAAAGTGGCCTTGAGTAGCCAGGGTGGGATCACATCCTGTATTTTTCAAGAGGTATGACTCATTTCACAGTAAATCATGTCAAAATCAGTCAGCAATGTTGGCTATCAGCAGCAGATTCCTGGATTCTGGGGCATAATCTATCACTGGTGTATCTGACCAGGAGAAAGAGGTGTCCCAGTACAGAGCTACAGCTCTGATCATGCTTCAGGAATGGTAGGGTTTGCCAATCACGTTCCCAGAGTAGCCTTTCACAGCAACACAATGAAGAGAATGACCAGCATGTTGACCCTTCAGTTGGTGGTGGATACCACCCTAAAACATTCCATACATGGGCTAACATGGTCCCTGTAGTTCCCAATGGCATCAAGTCCCTTTAACCTGGTTTGCTGGTCAGCATGAGCCTGCTTCTACACTGTCATAATCTTTAAAACCTCATCCTGGAGGAATGCCCCTAGGGAAAAGCCAAGGATCTCAGACTCCTGGAATGGGCAGACAGAAAAGAGATTTCCTCCAGAGGCTTGAACTTCATGTCCTTGAGCAGGCTGTCCTGCTTGTGACAGGAGGCCACCCTTATTCTCAGTGTCGTATCAGGTGAGCTTCATGAACTTGCCCTGCCACTGACCCTCTCCACAATCATGGCTAGTGGTGCTTCCCATTCCAGGCAGTCCAGGTCCTCTGGCTGCACGAGCATCATCTGTCATTTGGTGTTCTCTTGAACAAGAAACAGTATTAAGAATTTTCGGTTTGGGTCATTTCCCAGGTTAGCCCTATGCAATGTGATTTACAGTTGGACATGAAGCCTGACAGTGGCAACAAACACAGCTCCCTCTCAACTCCACCATCAGAATAGGAAACAGCCTGAATTTTCTTTTATTGTAGTATTGCCAATATTTCTGGAAACAGTAAATCATGTGAGATATTCAATACCAAAGATAGGTTTTGTGGAAGAAGATTTTGTGCAAAAGTATTGCAAACACACTTATGATAAAGCTAAGCTAAGTTATAATAGCTGGTAAATTAGGTGCACTAAATAAATTTTGCATCTTCTTTTCCTAAAAGAAATAATTTATGTTGTTTATTTGAGAAGCAGAATGATTGAAAGAAAGGGAGAGACCAAAAGAGATCGTCTATCTACTGGATCAGTCCTCAAATATCCACAAGAATCCGTGTTGGGCCAGAGTCAAAATAGCCAGGAAGCGAATTTGGACTTTCACTTGGGTAACAGGAACTCAAGTTGCTTGTTTGCAGGAAGTTGGATCAGAAGTGGAGCATCCAGGGCTTGAATCAGTGCTCCAACATGGAGTGACAGCAATACAGGTGGCAGTTTAATTCTGCAGCATAACACTGACTTCTGTGACATGTGTTTTTAACTTATCCCTGAGGTTATTGGGGAAGAGGAATATTTCAAGTGAAGCAACATCTGTGTACTGCAGAGATGGCCTCTAGGAGTGATCTGATCATGCACCACACCAAGTCAACCAGTATCGTGATCCAGAGGAGCAGGACTCAAAGGATGTCATAGAATTAAGGTTTCAGAGGGTTGGAGAAGAGGTGTGTGAGCAGCTAAGGGGTAATAGTGTTTCCTGTGACGGTGAGGGAGCTCATCCCCAGAAGTCTTCTAAATCCTATGGTTTATCTAGCAAACCAATTGAATACATTTCTCTCCCTAAACTAGAATGTCATCACAAAACTTACATGGCATTATCGGCCTCAGTTTGTGCAGCCAAATGAAAATTTCCTATGACATCAAATGACAAGAAAAAAAATTAAGTTGCTGGAAAGAATAGTGAATTATCTTTCCAGTTTGTTTATCAAGAAAATAGACAACTATGCCAAAAATTTATGTCCTGCAAAAGGGCAAACGAGGACATTTTAGCCAAAAAATGTAGAAGGAAGATTATGTGTGTATTTCCTTTTGAGTAGCAGGGAATAAATCTAATTATTTACATTTTCCACGATGCTTAATAAGACCTAGCAGTTGTTCAATAGATTGCTGTTAAGTAAAACTCTAATTGATTTTGATTGCACAGAAACTGGAGACTGCTCAAGCTATAGCTCAGATAAGAGCAGTAAGGAACACTGAGAACCTGGACACGCCCTAAGACCTTGCTCCCCGTTTTCAACACAGAAGATGAGCGGCTGTAGTGCATCTACCAGCCATGTTGGAGGAGAATGTAAACATCTGAGAACCTCTTTAGGCTTTCTCACAGAGTTCCATGAGAAAGAGACATACCACAGGGGTATCACCTTATGGTAGAGGGCAATGTTGGAGGAGGTGTAAACCCTATAGACACCAGCTTCTTTTGGGGCCAGGGAATCCAACTAAGCACCACCTTTTGTTCATTCCTTCCCAGAACACTCCAGTGAGATTTTATCCTGTGCACATAGAGATGAAGGATGTCATGTACCCAGGAGAACTGATGAGGTAACAGGAGTCCCAGAGCTCATAAGGTGGTTCCCCGAGCTAGCTGGACAGCTGGTAAAGGACAGTAGACTCCATGGGGATGTATTGCTTCTTCAAACCATCCACTGGCTTCTCCTCAGCAGAGAAATCCACAGCTCCACACATAGTGCCATTCAAGTGCCCTTGTAAGTTTCATGTTTGAGCAGCATGTGCCATGGGTTAATTGATTCATTTATATTCTTGTAACAAGAAAATGAGTCTTGTCCAAATAGGGGAAAGAGCCCATCTTTCCCCAGAGAAAGGCTGCCTGAAGAAATATTGGACCCCAAGTTTAAGTGCAGCCTTGAGATAAGCACCAGAAAATTTCACATTGAAATTATGTCTCTCAGATGTCACAGAGCTCATTCACTGCTAAACAGCATTGATCAAAATTGGAATCTGCATATTCTGAATATTCATCTGCTAATTCTTAGAGCTCTATCTAGTATCTAAAGCTGCCTGCTATGGTTCTTTCAAACCATGACCTATGACCAGGATATAGATAATGATTAACTACCATCTTCAGTGCAACAGCTCCCTGAGAAAGCAAGGGTCATGTCCTTTAACATATTTATCAACTTTGATATATGTGACTACTCCAAAAATAAATATGACAAATGCAGTTGAACTATAGAAAGCATACACACAATTGAAACAAATTTCACTTTCAATACTTATCACCTTCGTGAGTCTGGGCAGGACTCTACCCTTCTCATGGCCTTGGTTTCCTATTGTGACGAGATTCATTATGGCTTTGTGAGAATTCACTGAGATGTGTTCAGAAAAACATGTAGCAAAAATATTAGGGGTTCAGTTTCTTGGGTAACTTGACTCAGATGAGCTGACACCTGCTGGGAATAATTTGGGAGAAAGCAACCATGATTCAGAAGGACAGGGAAAAATCTTGCTATGGTGAGGGAGGGGAGTTTTACCACAAACAAGAGGTCGAATGTGGGAAAGAGAAATAGACTGAGAATGAGAAAAATTATTTATCACTTAGGATTAGTGTGCCATGGGCGGGATGACTATCATGCCGACTAGGATATTATTATTTTTATTATGAAGTGAGAAGGTTGAGGTAGATCTCTTTCAGAATTCCTTTTAATGCTAGCAATTATCTAAATAAGGATACAGTGGGAAGTTACTTGTGGATTTTCTAAAAATGTGTGCATATTGGTGCAATGTTGTGGCATGGTAGCTAAAATTTTTTCCTGCAACGGTGGATGCTGACTCAAGTTGCTGATTCTTCACTTCCAATCCAACTCTCTGCTAAAGGTTTGAGGAAAGTAGAAGGTTATCCAAGTGATCTGATCTTTGTCACCCATGAGGGAGACCTAGATGAATCTCCCAGTTTCAGTCTGGCTTAGCATTAGACATTTGGCCATCTGGGGTGTGATTCAGCATAGATTTCTTGCTGACTCTCTGTCTCCATTTCTACCTTTCTCTGTAACTACAGCTTTCAAAGAAATGAGTGAATCTTTATAAAGTATATTTGTACTATGCTTTTATAGTAAATATATAATATATACAAATAACACACATATAGATATAGATATAGATATAGATATAGATATAGATATAGATATAGATATAGATATAGATATAGATATAGACATAGATATAGATATATGGGACACTTATTCTATGCTGCTATGGAACACAGAATAAATCATGTAAGTTATACAAGAAGAAAATATTTGTTCAGCATAAAAAAATTCTTCCTAGTTAATAGAATTCTGCAATAATCGAAAAGTTGGTCCTGGAATGATAACCTAGTGGCTAAATCTTCACCTTGCATCTGCCAGGATCCCATATGGGCGCTAATTCATATCCTGCCTGTTCCACTTCTCATCCAGCTCCCTGCTTTTGACCTGCTTGTGGCCTGGAAAGGTAGTAGAGGATGTCCCAAAACTTTCAGACCCTGAACTCACACTGGAGACCCAGAAGAAGCTCCTGGCTTTAGATTGGCTCTGTTCTGGCCATTGCATGTAATTGGGGAGGGACTAGCCGATGGAAGATCTTTCTCTCTGTATCATTTTTTTACATTGTTTATCTGCCTTTCAATAAAATAAGATAAATAGAATAGAATAGAAAATAAAGAAAATAAATCTTAGAAGATAAAAGAAAAGCTGCCTTGTATAATAGTAAGCTCCAACTTGAGAGCTGCTAAGCCTCTGTTTTTATCAGCTGTTTTTTTTCCCTCTCTGTTTAGAATACTTTCCCTTCTGCTTTTCACATAGTCAATTACATATTAAATTTCAACTAGCATCTCCTGGAAGGATGATCAGCAGGATCTACTCTACCTGATAAAGTCACTTCCTGTCTCTGTTTAGCTACTTATGACACACAAAGTTCTCATATATACTCAATGAATACACAGAAACATTCATGTAACATAAAAGATGAATTCTGCTTCATTGCGAACAAGTGAATCAGGTCAGTTGCCAGGGAAGGAGAAAGTGAGATTCCGACCATCCACTGAGTTAAACTCCCCTAGCATGTAAGCCGTAGAAACGTGCAATAATATCTCAGGCCCAGTGCTAGGCATTAGTGTTTCTTCAAAGGTAAATCAGACACATGGAGTGCACCATGAATGGCAGTAGGCAGACATGTAAAAAATCAATTCCAATATCTGGTACCTTGAACAATGATTCAAGTCTGTATTAAGTACATTACCAAGCACACATAAATGTGTCATTTCATTTAGGCGGATATACAGAACTGAGCTCTAAGACTGAGTGAGAATGCGCAGATAAAAATGGAGAGGTTTTTAGGTCAATGAAAGCCTGTGTTGGGCTTCAACTTGATTGATTAATTATATCTAATTAAAACTTACTGGAAGCCTGCACATTTGAAGGAAGGCTAAATGTTTGACAATGAAAATTAAATTTTCTCATCCAACCAAATTTTACATGAGATAAAGTAGAAAATAACTCCTACAAAATGACAGCATCCAATCCACCCTTGTGGAGTAGGTCCTTGGCTCTCCACCCCTCACTGAGGGCAGAGGCATGGAGAGCAACCCTGCAGAGAAGACACCTGACAGATGCTGTCTCAGTTGGGTGGTCAAGGTCAGCATTGACAATCATAAATCATGTGGTCTCTCTGTGTGCTTTGAACTGACACGTTGAACATGGCACCGCATCTCCACGGACTTTCTCCGCAAAATACCTAACAGACTGCTCATTCTAGAGCAAGATATATTTACAGGCAATTTCTAGACTCTGACAAAAGGACATTTTATGGAGTGTATGACCAGTACTCCTAAAATCATTAAAAATCTTCGAAAACAAGAACTGTGTGAAAAACTGTCTGAATGATGGGAAGGGCTGAATATGGTGCAGAGACCTGGATGGGATTCTGGGAGAGGAAAAGATCATTAGGGGAAAACTAAGGACACTTTAATAAATTGTGTTATTTAGTTAATTAAGCACTGACACTATTTCATTAACTATGACAAATGTGTCACAATAATGGAAGTATCAACAATAGAGAAACCGTGTGCAGAATGTGGTAACTTTCTATATCATCTGTAATTGTTCAGGAATCCAAAACTTTAAAACTACACACACATGTTTACATTTCTAGGAATCCAAAAACCTTAGAACTATATACACATATTACAGATATATGCATATAAGCATAAGTGCATATAAACATATCATATGTCATATTAATGAATATAAAAATATCAGTGGCTTTTGCGTCCACAGAGTTTAGATCTGCAGATTCAAAGAATATGGACAATATGTGTTCAGAAAAAAAAGTGTAGCTTGGGCCCGGCAGCGTGGCCTAGCGGCTAAAGTCCTCGCCTTGAATGCCCCCAGGATCCCATATGGGTGCCAGTTCTAATCCGGGCAGCTCCACTTCCCATCCAGCTCCCTGCTTGTGGCCTGGGAAAGCAGTCGAGGACAGCCCAAAGCTTTGGGACCCTGCACCCACGTGGGAGACCCGGAAGAGGTTCCTGGTTCCCGGCATCGGATCGGCGCGCACCGGCCATTGCGGCTCACTTGGGGAGTGAAACATCGGATGGAAGATCTTCCTCTCTGTCTCTTCTCCTCTCTGTATGTCTGACTTTGCAATAAAATAAATAAATCTTTGAAAAAAAGTGTATTTGTACTGAACACATAAGCACTTTTACTGTCAGTATTGTCTAAACAATACATATAGCAACCACTTACATAACGTTTATGTGGAAATAAATATTCTAAGAAATTTAAAGACATGCATAGTATAGACAAAGCTGTGCATAACGTGATATGATTATACTGCATCTCTTTATATAAGAGGCTCGAACATCTGATGAATTTGGAGGTTACAGGAGAATTACAGAACCAATATTCTTAAGGTACTGAGGGATCAGAGACAAAGTCAGCTGACGATGAAATGCGAATGGGAATTGAAACAGAAGTAGTTGATTAGAAGGGCTTTAAGAAGTTTATTCACGATCGGGTAATATTAGGAAAGGCTGGAATGAAGAAGAATCAAGCATTCCAGTAGATGAAACAGCAATACCAAGGGTTTTGACATTGAAACATGCCTGACGTGTGTTAGAACAGAAGGCCATCATAGTAAGTTAATGGGACTGTCATCAGATTAGGTTAAAGAAGAAGCTGGGCCCAGATTACCCGTATCTTTGGGGTTGTAGTAGGAGATTGAATATTTACTTTGAAAGAAATTAAACAATGCTACATAGTTTACCTTATTAAATTCTTAAGTTTTACCTGCTATGAAATGGTTGCTGTATAATGTGGGACTTGTAGTCTTTCTGAGGCATGAGTTTTGGTTTATTTGTTTGTTGTTTCAGGTTTTTTTTTTTTTGAAAGCCATGTTTGCAGAAAGAGAGAGGAAAAGATCTTTCATCTGCTGGTTCACTCTCCAAGTGGCCACAATAGCCGCAGATGAGGTGATCTGAAACTAAGCACCAGGAGCTTCTTCTGGGTCTGCCACATCGGTCAGCATCCAATGCTTTGGGCCATCATCTATTGTTTTGCTTGGTGGCAAGCAGGGAGCTGAATTGGAAATGAAACAGCCAGGACACAAATTGGCTTCCATATGGGGTCTCTACATGTGCAAAATGAGGAGAGAGCCGATGAGCCATCACATAGGGCCCACAGGATATGGGTTCTACCGGTAGTGTTTTAAGGAGTCTGGAAGAGATTGGAAATGGGCCTGACTAGGAGGATTGTACAACATAAGCAAACAATCTGGATATATATTTCAAAAGAAATGAAAAGGGTTATGCTTGCAATGTTTTTCTCTGAGGCAGAAGATGATCACCAGTTCATATGCTGACTCTTGGTTGGGTGAGGTCCCTGGAGACATTTGTAGCTGTGTAACAGCTGGATTGCATAGACCATTAGTGAATTCAGCAATGCGTACTGTTGACACCTAGAAATAACTCTGGAATATCTAAAATTGAGAATAGAATTTGACATTAGTCATTTGACCATTGGGGTGCTAAAGTAGATTGAAGAATGATCTCTGGGCCTGACACAGCAGCTAAAGCAGCTAAAGCACTCACCTTACACACACCTGGATCACATATAGTCGCTAGTTCTAATCCAGGCAGCCCCACTTTCCATTCAGTTTCCTGCCTATGTCCTGGGAAAGCAGTAAAGGATGGCCGAAAGCCTTGGGACCCAGCACCCATGTAGCTGACCAGAAAGAGGTTCTGGGCTTATGGCTTCGGATGGGCTCAGCTCCAGCCATTGCGGCCACTTGGGGAGTAAATCAGCAGATGTAAGATTTTTCTGTCTCTCCTCCTCTCTGTATATCTTCCTTTCCGATAAAAAAAATAAATAATTCATTTTTTTAAAAAAGGAAGAAGTTATGTAATGGCAAGCCATGGGACAGTGAGAACTGTCATCAACCACAGGAAGCCTGGAGAGTATTGTGAGAAAAGTCTGCCATGGAGTGTCAAGGAATAAATCAAATATACTCCTCAATTTCACCTCCAGTCACCACCTGTAAACCTCTATGGTTTATGGCATCCCTAAGGAACTAAAACAAATGCCTTGGTACACGTGAAGGTACCTCAAAATGTTTGTGAAAATTTAGAATTAAAACATAAGTTTGTTTTGGTCCAACAAGCATTTTGAAATCATCGGAAAGTTCTTTTCTATGTTTATTTTTTTTTTACTTCTTTGAAGATCTCCCAGCACATATATGCTCAGACCTTTAAACATCCAGAAACTACAGCTTAAGTTGCTCATTGAGCTCCTGGAAAGAAATAGTAATTATAACAGAGAATACTATTCTCATACCTTGTTAGAAATTACTGCATGGTAACAAGTAGATGAGCAAACAGACTGCAATGAGTGACTTGTATGAGGAAATTAAAGTCTGTTGAAGTGAACAAAGCGAGTGTTTGAGGAGATGAACTGGAACTTGGAGCTCCTCTGGAACTGGAAGAGCTCAAAAAGGATGGATGGAGCTTGGGCCGCCTAAGGGAAGGCACTGTGTTCATGGAGCTTGGGCTGCCTACAGGGAAGGCACTGTGTTCATGGAGCTTGGGCAGCCTACAGGCAAGGCACTGTGTTGTTCATGGAGCTTGGGCCGCCTACAGGGAAGGCACTGTGTTGTTCATGGAGCTTGGGCCATCTACAGGGATGGCACTGTGTTCATGGAACATGGGTCGCCTACAGGGAAGGCACTGTGTTCATAGAATGTGGGTCACCTACAGGGAAGGCACTGTGTTCGTGGAGCTTGGGAAGCCTAAGGGAAGGCACTGTGTTGTTCATGGAGTTTGGGCTGCCTACAGGGAAGGCACTGTGTTCATGGAATGCGGGTCGCCTACAGGCAAAGCACTGTGTTCATGGAGCTTGGGCCGCCTACAGGGAAGGCACTGTGTACATGGAGCTTGGGCCACCTACAGGGAAGGCACTGTGTTATCAACTAACCTGTGTCCCAGCAATGCACACAGATGACAAAACAATGATTTTCTGCAGAAATTCACTCAGATTCTTTCTTAGGCATTTTGTGTCTAGTCCATAGTATTTTATTCTAGAATGTGTAGGTGATTTCTGTTTTCACTCTGGGTTCTCTTCTAGCTTGTTCTACTTGGTTAAGTGCTAGTTAGCAGTGACATTCTGATCTTGTTCCACATGCCAGGTACTTCCTCACGCTCTCTCAAGACAATTCAGAAAAATTTGGATTATTCACTTGCATATTGCTGTAACTAATATCTGACCTTTCATTTTCTGCTGACTACTCATTTTTAATTCTTAGAGTACTTAGTTATTTCATCTGAAATCCAAAGAGTGACAGCCAGAGCGTTGACATTCGTGGATTCACTACCCAAATGTCTGCAGCAGCCAGGTCTAGAACAGGCCAAGGCCAGGAGATGGAAGCTCAGTCCAGGTCTGCACCACGGGTGGCAGGGACCCAATTATGTGTGTGGTTTACTGCTGTCACCAGGTTGTGCATTAGTAAGAAGCTGGAACCTTATAGAAGGTGGAACCCAACCCTTGATCAGGGTAAGATTTTAGAAGTGACTTCAGAGTACAGACATAAAATAATGTTTCTGTAGGAAACAGAATCCCAGAAGAAACTACATGTAAAAGTACCTGGGTAGGATAAGCTGGCATCTCACTCGGGGTGGAGAAGGAAGACAGAACCCCAAAGTGGCTTCTGGAAGCACGTTAGGTGGCTTTCTCAGTAGCCGAGATGTGGTGATAGTGACCAGGAGAAGGTGACCATGGGGGACATGCTGGAAAGTGGATTGAGTCAAGGCCTTCATGAGGGAAGAGTCACTATAATTTGCTGATGAGCTCAGAGGTGGGATATGAAGTACTGTGCATGGTGGCACGGTGGGTAGAACCATGAATCCTCCACCTTAGACTCTTGCATCTCATGTGTACAGTAGCACAAGTCCTGGCTACTGCCTTTCCAATAGCTTCCTGCTTAAGGCCAAAGAAAACAGCAGAGGTAGGCCCAAGTGCTTGGACATGTGCCACCAGTGTGGGACACCTGGAAGAAACTCCAGGCTCTGGGATTTTACTTGGTACTGCTCTGGCCTTTACAGCCATCTGGATAGCGGTCAGTCAATGAAAGATCCCCCTCTTTTTTTCTCTTAACCCTTACTTTCAAATAAATGTCTATATCTTTAAAAAGTTAATAAACACAACCTGTCATGGTAATCTAGCAGCTGAAGTCCTCACCTTGAACATGCTGGGATCTCATATGGGCACTGATTCTAATCCCAACAACACTGCTTCCCATCTAACTCCCTGCCTGTGGTCAGGGAAGGCAGTTGAGGATGGCTCAAAGCCTTGGGACCCTGCATCTGTGTGGGAAATCCAGGCTCCTGACTTTGGATCAGATCAGTTCCGGTCTTTGCGGCTGCTTGGGGAGTGAATCAGCAGATGAAAGACCTTTCTCTTTGTCACTCCTTCTCTTTGTATATTTGACTTTGCAATAAAGACTAAGTAAATCTTTTAAAAAAACAATGGGATATAGTGAAGAGGAAATGATTATGGATAACTCTTGCACTTGTTTCTGAGCAGCTGGGAGACTGCTACTTGCTAAGATAGGAATGGCAGGAAAACAATCATTTTGAGATGCTTGCTTTAGATGTCTAATGGTGTGATTATCTTAAATTCACGGAACAGAGAGGAATATTGCTCCAAGGGGATCAGTGCTTGTCATGTGGTTGGGCTCAAAACATAGTTTTGCAGTCAATGAAAACAAGGAGTGAAAGAAAAAACTGATTGAGAAAAACTCAACAAATCAGAATATAAACCTGAGAAGAACAGGCAAGACCTAGGAGGAGAAGCAAGCTAGCCTTATGTCAGGATCAGAGAGGAGTGTAAATATTTGGAATTTGTTGACAGTCTAAGGTGAAAAAGAGGACGTCAGTTAACAGGGGATAAATGACCCAGCTTTGATGTTGACATGGAGGAGGAAAGTGGAATCCTGGGGAATACAACAGGGAGTAAGATAAGTCTAGAAAATAAAGTCAGAGTAAATATACATAGCATTCCTGCAGCAGAAAATGTTAGGCTCAAGTTTTAAATAGCTGGTGTTTGGAGAGGATTCAAAATACTAATTAATATTTTCAAAATACTTTGTTTTCACTTGCTTCTCATCTAATCCTTAACATCTGTCTGAAATGTGATTATTACTCACACCAATAATTAGCATCGATTAAGTGAATTGCATGTGAATAAACTACCAATAATGACTGCATAACCTTTCCCCCTTATTGTGTGTTCAACCCAATGCACTATCTTATGATAAATAAAAATGGGTAAAGAACAACAGGTACTTCCTTCAAAGGTGTTTTGTTTGTTTGTTTTTTAGATATATTTTACTTATTTGGAAGAGGAAGATACAGAGGAGATACATAAAGAGGTTTATTCCTTTACTGGATTATGCTCCAAATGACTGGAATAGGTGGGCTGAGCCAGGCTGAAATCAGGAGCCAGAAGCTTCATCCAACTCTCCCAAGCAGATGTAGGAGCCCAAGCGCGTGGGCCATCTTCTGCCACTTTTTCAGGTGCCTTAGCAGAGAGCTGAATCAGAAGTAGAGTGGCTGGTACTCCAACAGGTACCCCCTTGAGAGGACAGCATTAAAGCTGGTGGCTTAACCTACTGTACCACAATGGAGACTCCTTGCTTACATTTGCAGTAGAAAAATAAAAAGAAGTGTGTTTAGAGAGCACAGAGCACATGTCTGTGCCTGAGCCCCTAATGATGGAAACAGAGAGAAAAGGCACAAGGCTTGCATTAGAGGTCACAGTGTAACAGTACTTAGATATAACATGCAAATAGACATGAAATGTCTCTCATGAGGACTCATTTGACAGGAGGCAGAGAGCTACGGTTAGCAAGAGCGTTTGCTTTGTTTGCTTGTTTTTCTATGGAGTCTTGTCTTCAGATTGTCCATACATTAGAGGTTTTCCAACATTTTAGCCATTCTGTGCCTTCTGGCAAATCTTTGAATAACATTTTTATTAACAACTGCTTTAAACCTGCCATCTAGGTTGTTGGCATTCTGTCCTGGCATATCTGGATCCTAAAGGATTGTCATTAGTCATTGCAAAGCCTTCGCTTACTTTATTGATTATTTATTCCAATGAACACAATATTCCTACATTGAATTTGATGTGAACTTTTGTCAGTGATTACTCTTCAGTGTGTGGCATCTCATCTCTGCACCCTGTCGCACATAATGAGCATTTGTTCAACCAGAATTTACTGAGCATTTGCTCCATATCTAGGACCATGACAAGTGCCTTGCAGCAGCACTCTGTAACTTTTCATAGCCATACTTCATTTTACTCATGTGAAATAGCATCCTTTATTTTGACATCAGTTGAAATTTTATAACTGTCTTAAATCAAAACATGGATAGTTGTAGAAGAAATTGTGATCCAGTGAATCTCAAGGGTGTTCTTGGATCCTCTTGCAATAATACAAAGACAAGGGTTAGCCTGTTCATTATTTAAAGCTCTCTACCCACAATTTTGAATTCACTGAGCCCATGTTTGTTAAACATTAACTGCGCCCCAAAATTGAGTGGTATTTGAAATACAGCAATACATGGAGCAAATAGAAATCCCAACTAAAGCTTATGGTCTAAGCAGTTGTGGCAGTAATGTATGCAAAAGGTTTTCAAAAATTTTTGTGAAACTTAATATTGTGCCAATATGCATGGATTTCATATATTTTCACCATAACAAGGTATTTCTTAATTCCATTTTCTGTGAACTTTCTGATGTACTTCCATTTAACGTAATAAGTAAATGTATAAACTATATTGAAGTGGCAAATACAAGAGAAATAAAGGAAGTTGTTAAGGGAAAGGAGACAAAAGGAGCAGAGATGGAGTTTCAATGTTAAAAGTGTTTTCCAAGTTGATTTTGTTGAGAAGGCAGCAGAGTTGTGAAACGGCCTAGAAAGTATCTGTGGGATTAGCAGGAAAGAACTTTATAAGCACAGCAGAAAACTAACTCCCTAATGTAGGAGTGGTGCCAATGAGCTGAGAAATAGAAAGATGCACACAAGGACTGGAATTGGAGGAGCAGTTGGGACCAGGGATGAACAAAGTACTGGCATGAACAGGGCACGAGTGAAGTCTATGGAAGGAAGGGAGAGACAGAAAAAAGACATAAAACATAGTGTGAGGGGAGACAAAGAAAGAGAGAGAGAATCTGTAGATCCACTGCCTAAATTTCTACAACAGCCAGTTTTTGGACCAGAATGAAACCAGGAGCCCAAAACACCATCAAGGACTCCCAGATGTGTACATCTAATGAAACCTAAAATGCATTGGCCAGAGTCCATGTTGAAGTGAATGAGATTAGATCAACCCTCTGATATGAGAGGTAGGCATCCCAAAGTGTTGCTTAACCCACTTTGCCACAAAGCCTCCCGTAAGTCCTTTTGCACCAATTAGAAATGAATATTATGTTTTCTGCCCTCACCTCATAGTTGAAGAGAGGCAGGTACCCCTTATAGATTGAATTCCTGGCCCCTTATTTAGGGTTGTGAGAGCCCTAGCTGGTGAGAGAAATAGTTTGTCTCAGATTTCATGTTAAACAAAACATGGAGGGAAAAAGAAAGGCTTTTAAAACTTGAAGAACAAAGTAGCAAACAAATTACCTACATGATCAAAAATGAGCAATAAGTTACCAACAAATATATAAAAAATAAAGCATAAGCACTAAATAGATAAATAAATAATAAGTGAGTCAATGAAAAAACTCATAAGAATCAAAGGTGATTGGCTACCTTGACTGGCATCTTCTAGATATGACAAAGCTGCTCATTTAGAAGAGAGATTAAAGAAGAAGAAGAAGAAGAAGAAGAAGAAGAAGAAGAAGAAGAAGAAGAAGAAGAAGAAGAAGAAGAAGAAGAAGAGGAAGCAGCACATTTGTTTCTGTTGAAAAGTCAAATTACAGAGAGAGGGAGAGACAAAGATCTTCTGTCCTCTCATTCACTCTGGATGTATCTGCAACAGCCAGAGTTGAGCCGATCCAAAAGCAGGATCCAGGAGCTTCTTCCAGGTTTCCCATATAAAATGCAGGGTCCCAAGACTTTGGGCCATTCTCTACCACTTTTTTCAAGCCACAGTCAGAGATGTGGAAGGTCAGTGGAGCAACCGGAATAAGAACCAGCAGCATATAGGATCCTGGCACATGCAAAGTGAGTACATTAGACATTAGACTACCATGAACAGACCCAAAAAGATAGATTTTTTTTCCTACGTTATTAAAATTCAGTAGACAGAATTCCTCCAAAAGAAAGTCCTGTTGTCAGGGTCACCAGATCTGAATTAAGGGGACATCAATCATCAATGACATTCTAAAGTCTTGATGTCACCAAGAATGTTGCCAGGCCAACACAGGGAGGATACTTGGAGACACAGGAGATAGGACTGAATGCTGGTGTTTCAAGTTGTCTGGGGGGTATGAAAGTCCAGGTGAGACAACTGGGGAAAGCCAAATGATTGAATTGGGGTAAGTAACCATTTGGGCCCCTACAGGAGTAAAATTTGAACCTGTTCCCGCATCACAATGGCTGAGTCGATGTCCCAGTGAGCCCCAGGGTCTTCCTCTCCTGAATGGTTTGCTGTTGAGCTCCTTTGCTGTTCTCAAGTCATTGAAAGTCGACATCCTGTAAGTCACAGCAAGTGTATCAGGCACAGCTCGCCAGCACATGTTTGATGGCAGCAGCACTAACCGATGCCAAGCCTGGCTGTCTCTATGTGCCAGTCACTCAGGCTGATGAAGAGATCCAGTAAGAACTTGTGAGGCCTGAATCCAGACCCTAACACTGGATCTCACAGACTCACCCTCTACCAAAAGAGCAAATGAAGCTAGAGTTTAAACATGCAGGCTTGCTCCTGATGCCTCAGTTCCAGACAGCTTGAGTGGGTAGTCCTTTGTGATATTTAAGCAGACACCCCAAGCAGAGTGGTCATGTGGGATGGCATCACCGGTGATGTCACAAAGGATCAGTTTCTCATGGTGACGGAGGAGTGAGTGGCTCCTAAAGGTGTGGCTGGACTAGAAAGAGACTCCCTCTTATCGGTTTTGAGGTCGTGAAAGCATCACAAAGCAAAATAATCTGTTGATCATTTCCTGGGTGTATCAGAGTCTCCAGAATGACAGCAGTGATTGGCACAGAGCTGAACCCATGGCAGGGATAGGAAATGTTTAAAGCTTTAATGAAGCACAAAGGAGGGACGAGGGTGGTAGCAGCTGACATGGGTTTAACAGGATTAATGATTCTACATAAAGACCAAGGAGTAACTGAATAAATAGAAACTATACACAAGAAGAAATAAGGCAACAGGTATTATAAGTTGAATAATACAAACTTTGTTATCATAGCCTGGCAATCTCAAGTCACAGACAAGAGTGGTATAATAATTAAAATGTTAAACTAGTTTTGGGGCTGTGTACCTAATTACCTAAAATACCTTCAAAGAGATTCTTTGTAGAAAGGTGGATGTCAAATATGATCTGCTGAGGCATCAGCATGGGAGACCGGGAAGAAGTTCCTGACTCCTGGCTTTGGATTGGCACTGCCCAGGCTGTTGTAGCCTTGGGGAGTGAACCATCACATGGAAGATCTTCCTCTCTGTCTCTTCTCCTCTCTATATATCTGACTTTGCAATAAAAACAAATAAAAAAAACTCTGATGCTGTTAATAAACTCAGGCTATTGTGTATGATTATCAGCTCTATGCTCCAAGTTCTTTGCTGCCAGAGAGCGGATACCCAGCTAGTCTCTCCACTCTGTGCCCTGCTCTGTGATCTAGCTTGTGCACTTGCTCAGCCATTAACATGTGGCATTTCAGTTGATGCCAAACCAATAGGTCTGAGCAGTCTTTTTTTTTTTTAATTTTTCAAGATTTGATCGCTTTTATTGAAATGTCAGATTTTACATAAAGAAGGAGAGACAGATACTCCTTCCTCTGGCTCACTCCCCAAGGGGCCTCAACAGTGGAAGCTGAGCTGATCCAGTGCTATGAGCCAGGAGCTTCTTCCAAATCTCTTATGTGAGTGCAGGGTCACAAGGCTTTGGGCTGTCCTTGACTGATTTCCTAGGCCACAAATTGGGAGCTGAGAGGGAAGTGGAGCAGCCGGGACACAAACCAACAGCTATATGGGATTCTGGCACATGGAAGGCAAGGACTTGAGCCACTAGACTACAGTGCTAGGCCCACGTCCGGCCAGTCTCATATTTGACCTCTCCAAACCTGAAAATAACACAGAATTTTTCTCTCATAACTTTGGGCTAATGGGGATGCCTTGTGGTGGTTCAGGTTAAGCTACCACCTGAAATGTTGATATATTGAAGTGCTCATTTGAATCCTGGATGCTCTACTTTCAATCCTATTTGTTGCTAATATGCCTGGAAAGATAAAGGAAGATGGCCCAAATGCTTGGGGCCCTGGCACCCATGTAGAAGATCAGGACAGAGTTCCTGGCTCCTGGCTTCAACCTGACCCAGCCCTGGCTATTGTAGCTAAATGTGGAGTGAATCAGCTTATTGAAATTTTTTCTGTCTCTTTGTCTCTTTGTCTCTTTCCCTACCTCCCTCTACAACACATTGCCTTTCAAATATATTGTTAAAGGCGAAGCTAATCAATGCTTTGGAATATCAAGTAAACCCACTACCCATAGCACCAGCAACTAGTATGAGTATTAGTTTGAGTCCTCGGCTTCCCTTCAGATCAGATCCCTGCTAATGTGCCTGGGAAAACAGTAGGGGGTGGGCCAAATACTTGGGTCACTGTATCCACAGCGGGAGATGCAAATTTTGATCCTGACTCTTGGATTTAGACCAATATGTCTCTAGCTATTGTAACCACTGGAGAGTAAACAAACAGATGGAAGATATCTCTCCCATTTCTCTGTGTCTCTTTGGCTGTGCCTTTCAAAAAAACACATGAATCTTAAAAATAATAGTGTTTAAACTGCTTTAGTAACTGTGTTACTGTGGTCAAAATTTGCTAATCCAGAATGAAAATCACTTATCTTCTTGTCTACCTTTCTAAAAACAGTGTTGCTGAGTGAGCTATACCACCTCTATTATATTTATTAGTGAACTGGTTATTCTGACAAATTGAAATCTGAAAACATCCAAATAGCACTTAGAGTTGTTTTCTTTTTGCTAAAAAAATGCAATCAATACCCATCTATAATAGCAGAGTACACAGCAGCTGTTGGTAGCATTTGTTGGCATAGGCTTTTTCCTCAGAAAAAGCTTACCACTTGAGGCAAGGAACCAATGCGGTGGATCAGCTATGCAACAAGATAGCCCTATCTTCGCCTGTGCTCCTCCTCCCTACCACTTGCACAACATGTGCCATTTGCCTTTTCCCCAGGAGTCAAGGCTCAGTCCCTTTGTTAAGTTCTACATAAGGGGCAACCATTTTCCATGACACTCATATTACATCTTCCATGGCTTTTCTACTTAGCTAATGATCAATTGTGTATGTTCTTTTTCCTATGTCTGTCTATTGTCATTTTCTTTCATAGACTAAAATAATTGAATCAAATTCAGTTGACATTCTTTCATTGGAGGTATTTACCAAGCATAAAGTCCAGGATCTTATTGTCCTGCTAACTTCAATGGTTTCTTGGTGAGACCATCTCTGGTCTGAAGGTAGAGCCGGCAGAGTATCATTCCAATCAATGATAAGTCCCAACATAATATTTCCAACCATTTACAACATTATGGCATTAATTGACATGGTATTGATTATGGAAATGCAACAAGGTGGAGCAATCCACCGTGGGGGGAGGGTTTTGGAAGGGGCGGGGGGAATCCCACTGCATAAAAAAAAAAATGTATCACATAATGCAATGTAATTAGTTTTAAAAAACAGGAAATGCAATAAAAATATATGTTAAAAAATAAAATAATTGAATCTTCAGAAGTTTAAGAATATATTTAAAACTTTTTTTGTGATAAGAGCCATCCAGCTATTTCTGATTTGTTTCTAATACCCAGCTATTTTTTGGCATGAAATAGTCATTCACTAAGTTCTTGTTGGCACAACTAAGGAATTATCACCTACTTTATTACTCATTTTTGTTTGTTTGTTTCTTCTTTTGCTGTGATTTTATCTCTCAATATCCTGTATAGAAAACTGTATCTAATATGTTAAAATGATTTATACCACAAATCACTTGCTATATTTCAGTAAAAATGGATAGCAGTTCCTGGGACTGTGCTAGTTCCTCTTAGTCACTTCTTACCTCAAATTAATCTTTTCCTTAGTGAAAGTGTACACTTTTAATACATTAAAATTTAGGTCTGGCTTTGTGGCACAGGGGGTTAATCTTCTTCCTGAAACAACAGCGTCCACTACAAGCACTAGTCCATGTCTTGACTGCTCTGCTTCTGATACAACACTGTGCTAACATTCCCGGAAAAGTAGTGGATGGTGGCCCATGATATTGACAGCCTGCTACTCAAGCGAGAGAGGTAACAAACCAAAGAATGCCTTCAGCAGCAGCCTCACAGGGGAGAGTCTGTGAGGATGAGCTGATTCTTTCTAGAAGACTGACTTGCCCTTTACAAAAAAAGTTTTGGGAAAGAGATGAGAATGTCGAATTTGTAGGAGCATGTTGAATGGAGAAATTTCAAAAGGAGATTTGCAGTCTCTCTTATCTCAGCCTTGATTATTTGAAGAGCTGGAGTAACTTGAGGCAAATGCAGTATTATTATTATTATTTTTTTCAATTACCTGCTTCCTCCATGGCAACTCTTTCATTTGCCACTAGCCTGTAATTAGGCCTTGTCTGGACAAAGCAGCAGGAGTGTAATTGAGCTCTAAGAGGGAGAAAGTGAGATGCAGGCAGGACTGAGTTCCAGCTTTCTTCCGAGTGAGTGATTACTTCTGAGAACAGATGGGGCTTCAGAAAGTGCTTACAGTTGAGAAAATGTTAGCATATACTTTTCACTACACAAGTAACATCAATGCGCTTGTTCCAAAATGAGCTGAGAATTTGCTGTGCAGTTATGCGTTATGAAACACTTGAGCTCCATTGCATCAAACCATCAAGTGTTGCAGATTAATTTCTGCTAATTCATGCATAATGGTAACACAGCCTAGCGTGTTTATTCTGGAACCCACATATTTTGGCTCTTTTGTCCTCCCTTCCATTGTAATTAAAGTTTACAGCAACAAAGAAGAGGAAACTCATAACTTTTATGAACTGTTTAAATTCACAGCAGAGATGATTCAGAATGGCCTGTAATTATATAAGCACATAACTGAACATGAACAGTAAAATTTCACATATATTGTTTATACAAACTCACCATCAACACAAGCATATTGCAAACAAAGCATGTGCTTGGTGAAGGGTAGAAAATAGCATTTCATTTCCATTCCAGAAAAGTGGCCCCGCAAAAACAGGACCAATTTCTCTTTCATGATCATTTAGTTAATATTAGACAAATCATTTTGATGTCTTGGTGAATAGGAATGGGACCCAGGTTAGCTCAATATCTCAATTAAAGGTCTGAGTGAAATCATATGAAAAAATATTTTTGTTTTCAAAATCTTATTTTAAAGCTTGATTCAAACCACCATTGTACCCTGCTCAACCTTACGATCTTCATTTGGCTCTCCCTAGTGACTTTGACAAGTAGAAAGTTACACTATCAACTGTCATCTGAGAATCAAATAGTGCGGGCCAGCTATGTTTACAGTTCACTGTTCTTTTGCATACCTTATTGTCACCCTGTTCTTTACAGCTCACTGTTTTTCTGCATGCCTTATTGTTGCCCTGTTCCCCAGCACTCTAGATGATAATACAGCTTCATGCTCTTTCACACATCTGCCAGACACCAGGAAGCACTGGGGATGTTAAGAATGTACATTGCAAAGACCCTGTGAATGACTACATGCATCAGGAATCTGCAGTCAATAGCCTCAGTCTCAAAAGATTAACAAAATTAACAAAAGTTAATTCATTGTGGCAACATTAGCTATAGGCAACCAACTGCCAGTGGGGCATTCCCATTTGGATACCAGGGACAGATCAAAATGAGAGGAAGGCATTTTCAAGCTAGGCCTTCCAGATGTGAATGGCGTCTATGCCAAACTGTGTTGCAGCTCCATCTTCCTACCCAGGCAGGTTAGGCTGACTTATCTTAGAACCCGGGGGTTACTCCTTGGATTTGGTCAAGAAAAACTTTTCATCTGCTTCTAAATTTTATTGAGACATATTTTCTGCAGAGTTGAGATTTTAATAGTTGTATTTTTATTAAGTATTGTTTTCCTTATAGCAATCCTACCTGGTATTTGAGATTCTACTGATGATGGTTTGGAAATTCTGAATATTATTCAGTAGTATTGATTTTTGAGAATCAGTCCTACTTGTTTCAATTGATTCCAAATAGTAACTGCAGAGACAATCGAAATAAACATGGTGTATTTAAAATAAATGCTTAGAGAGTGAAAAAAGGCTTAGTTAATGGTGCTCACTAAGGCCTTCTGCTTTGGAGGAGAACATATTTCAGGGTTTTTTATAAGTTTTGCTGTCTCATATGGCTTCTACTCCTAGCACACGTATTTACTCATGATACAACTTGGAACAATTATTTTAACCTTCTCTGAGTCAACTTTCTCCTTTATGAAATGGGGAAACAAGGATGACTTCTCAATTCTGGCATGAAAGCAAAGTCATGTGTATATGGTCCATAGGTAGATGGTACTGAGATCGCAACTTTTGTCTCTACGTACTTGTTTTTATTCATACGTTGTGAGTGCTCCTTTAAGAAAGAATCATCACATCTGAGATTAAATCCATCCAAGCAAGTAAGTAGAATTTATGGGCAGGAGCCAGAATCACCCTCTGTACCTGACACTACATCATCAGTAGAAGTCACCCTTGCACTTGAACCCTCTAGACTGTCTTCCACCCCACCAACCCATGCCCCAAGCTTGAATCTAAAGAATCTCATAGTTTTACATAAGATAGTGGAATAGGTCAGTACCAGAGAAGTATTCAAGTAATGGATGACTCATAAGAAGTCATTTCCAGGAACCAGTTCTTAATGCGGCCATCCACTGTGTGACCTAAAACACCACCTCAATCCTGAGGTATCTGTGCCAGTTAAGAAGCTGACAGGGAGAATACTGAATGGGTCACCTTCCCCAGGACCCCTGGGGTCATAGTGGAACATCAACCAATGCTGTAGTCATGGGAAAATTGGGAATAGAAGCCAGCATCCCAGCAAACTGGGAACAGATGCTGATAGCCTCAGGCGTTGTTTTTAAGAATCTTTATTCTTGTGGACTAATAGCTCTTGAGCATTGCATTAAACCACATTTGGAGTAAGAAACGAGATACAACTTTCCAATGCTCTAAGCATATGTTTATTGTGAATGCATTTATTAAAGTGCCTAACCTTCATGGGACTAATGGATTTATTCAGCACTTGCAAAGTCATACAGATTTAATATATAAAAACTTTTAAGAAAATTTTCTCCATGTATTTATTGATTTTATAAATACTAGCAAAATTATTTCCCTTGCCCCCTTCACTGAAAAGCTAGATTCAAATATTACCATTTTTAGTTTATTATGACAAAATGTTGATTGGGCACATTTTTCAGAACACATATAGATAAACCAGATTATTCTAGATAATATTCCAGTACTCAAGATCTGTTTAATAATATAACAGGCTGTTTCATTATCTTTTTATGCTTCATGATATTCTTTTCATGGATGCTGTGTGGGTTGACTGTGTTGTCTCGAACTCATTTGCTTCAAATTTAAACCCCAGTTCTTTTCTACTGGGATGATGGGTCAAATCGCAAGAGGCAAGGGTGAGTAGGGTCCCTTCTGTCCTTGTTAAAGGGTCTGTGCATTCGGAACCTCTCTGTAAGTCATCTCCTTCACTTCCGCTCTACCATCCAGCTTGGATGTGTCAAGAAAACCCTACCCAGACCGTGTTTTTTTTTTTTTTTTTTTTTTGCTGGTGGCTTCTTTGACTTTCCACCTACAGAAATGTGAGAAGCACATTTCTTCCTAAATTTTCTAGTCTGTTAGTTTGCTCGAACAGCAACAAAAATGGACAAGATATATGTGTTACAAATTATCTAAGTTAGTGTTCACATGGGATTCTGGCACTGCAGGTGGAATATTAAGCTGTTCAGCCACAATGCTGGCCATTGTATGAATAATTTTGACAACTATAAATAAAGGAAGTGTTGAAAAATTGATGGAATCTGTTCTTGTAAATGAAGTTGTTTTGTACCATTTTATGTGATTTTTTTAAAAATGCATCTTCATGTACATGCGAGATAAGCAGGGAAACATTAGTTAATCTAGAAGTGACTTGATGGTGGCTTAAACACTGAGAAATAGAAGAAGAAAGGGTGGGAGTAGGAGCAATAACAGTGATATGATCACAGATTGCAGAGCAAAGCAGGATGAGGGTGTTCATAAAGTTTTAGCCATTCCTGAGAATTTCTGATGAAGCAGTCAGCCTTCTTGCCACAAAGAGGGAGGCACCTTCTCCATCCATGGGTACTGAGGTGGTTGGGAGGGCAGGTGCAGCTTCTCCACTTATCTCCACCCTTCCCCCAGATACAGGAAGAAGAAAAGAAAATGTTCAAGCAAACCCTTAATCCTCCCCACCTTGATAAACTATGTAAACATCCTCAAAAATGAAAATAAAATAAGTTGATGTAAGAACAAATTTCATATATTCCATGTATGAAATTTTAAGCACATAATGATCATCTTACTCTCCTCTTTCTTTGTTTCTTTTACCTTTTTATAATAGCATGTTTTCAACTTCCTTTATAATCAAAGGCTTAAGCCTCTACTAAATACACATTCTAAGCCTAGAACGTAGAAACGTGTATAACACTTGTTCCAAGTAGAACAGGCAAGGGTTACTTGCCATAATGTAATCTAAAGATGTCATCTTCACTCATACACATTGCATTTCCCCGACTACTTATTACCCACTAGTTTATAAACATATAAATGTAGGAAGCCCTAGGGAAATAGAAACAGACACACATACACACACACACCGGAGTAATGTTGAAACGGAAGTTGAGAGGCCTCTTGGGAATCTCACGTCCCATCTCTAAATGCCCGGATTGGAGTTTCAGGTCGCACCACATTCCAGTTTCCTCTCCGTGAGCACTCCAGCAGCCGGTAGGGGATGACTCAAGCACTTGGAGCCTTGCAGAGGTGTGGGAGGTCTACGCTTAGCTCTGCTATGGTTCCTTTTGCCCCACTGCCGGGTACTTCAAACAACTAGAGAGATCCATATCCTGGGAGATCTCCTTTCTGTTTCTCTGTGTAATTACCTTTAAAATAAATTGTTTAAGATGGAAAAATGTGGAAAAGGAGAAAAGAAAATCACATTTTTAGAAAAATTGTATTCTTCAGCCAAATCTATATTGTGTTCCTCATTCCCTTGCTTCCTTGTGTTTTACTTGAGGTTCTGTGGATTCTGCAGCTCTGAGGTTCCTTGTTCCAGTGGATCAATAGCTAGCATCATCAGGGGACATGGTCTTGTGAGAGCACTTGAAGGCCTGTTTGTGACAGGGATGTGCTTGGAGCACACTTCCAAAGGAGTGACTGACTTCACCCCCATGCTGAATTTGTCCCATTTGGTCACTGAGATTTCACAGGAGACATTTTAATATGGCCAAACAAACAAGCCCTAAACATTTACCTTATGGATGAGGGAGCTATATTTTCAAGAAGTAACAGATTTGCAGAAGTTCACACATAAATTAGGACAATGAGCATACCAAAGCTTTTTTTTTTTCTCCCAAATCAATATAATAGTTCCTGTCTCTTAACATAACATAAGGCATATTTGATCCAGGTTATATTCAAAATCAGCAGAGAATTATAGGGGATAGCAATTCTTTGCTGTAGTTGGATGTTTAATTGAATGTATTAGATTTTTTCCAGTAAACAAAGCTAAGATGTTTCCACTAAAAATGTTGAGAAAAAAAAGAAAAGAAAATTAAGCTATATGAGAATAACATTTCAGCACATGCAGCCCAGTTAAGTCACCTCCTGACAAACTGCCATCCCCTATCGGGTAACCAGAGTCCAGTCTGCTCCCTGCTAATGTACCTGGGACGTGAATAGCTGATAGATCAAGTACTTGGATCCTTACAGCTTATATGATCTCCTGGATTCAATCTAGTCAAATCCTCACAGTTGTAAGCATTTAGGAGTGAAGCAACAGCTGAAAGATCTTTCCCTCTCTTCTTAGTCACTCCATTATCATTGATTATCAAAATAAATAAATAATCATCAAAAACACTGCAAGTGACATGAATACAGTGATGTTTATGATTACATTTGCAGATTACACATTATCTTTAATATACTCCATATTCCTAACATCTCACTTTTCCCTGAAGCAATGAATATTGGACCTGCTCAGTAGCCTAGTCACTAAAGTCCTTGTTTGCCTACACTGGGATCCCATATGAGTACCGCTTCTAATCCCGGTATTCCTGCTTCCCATCTAGCTCCCTGCTTGTGGCCTGGGAGAGCAGTACACAGTGGCCAAGGTCTTGGGAAACCCTGTACCTATGTGGGAGACCTGGAAGAGGCTTGAGGCTCCTGGCTTCTGATGACAGAGCTCTGGCTATTGTGGCCGCTTAGGAACAGTTCTTCTTTGTGTCTGTTTTCTATGCTAGGAAAATCAGCCCAAACACAGCCTCCAAGAAATTTATAATTAAGGGATACTTGTGCATACCAGTAATAGAAAACTATCTCCCTCTTCCAAAGATAGGGATCTAGAATATTTTGATCAAGAGTGACAAACTTAAAAGAAATCCTAGAGATGAAATTGCCAAATTCCTGTTTATCCAGATAAAAAATCACCTGTGCAATGAATAAGTATTACAAGAACGTGAAGAGAGCTATGAACTGCCTACTAGAACCCTATCCTAATGATTTCAGGCTGTTCTGTTTCTGTTATTTAGGGAGGGTTTAGTCTACTGTGTCTGCAATTATATAGGGAAATCAGGTTTTTTATTATACTCACTCAATAATTCATATCATCATTATTATATTATTACCTTTAGTATATCATGGTCCATTAAGTAAGTTTGTTATGAGAAGTCTACTTGTCTCATAATCAGCTAGAAGTTTGTACTTTGCTTCTACTTTTTTTATTAATTTATTTTTATTGGAAAGTCAGATATGCAGAGAGGAGGAGCCATAGGGTGAAAGATCTGTCCATTGATTTACTCCCTAATCCTAAAATAATATTTTGCCTTTCAACTGAACATTGGCTGTGTTTTAAATTTTGGAATGTTGCAATAATTCCAGGAAATCCCCAATCTTACTCACAGAAATTTGAGCTAAGATTTGAATCTTTATAACAATAGAGACATATGTCGTGGAATGCTACAGGCTAACCATACATGCAATAATCAAATTTCTAAGGTAATTTCTTGGTCACAGGTACCCGAATAGACTTTCTTGTTACATCAGCTGGTCAGAATCATACATTATCATGGTTGCAAATGAAGGTAGAGTAAATTCTTAAGTTTTCTTTTCAAATCTAACTTAAAGGAAATTGGATATTCTGTTGAGTAACAATAGAAAAATTAGAATATTAAAGGTTGGAAATATGATGCTTTATTAAGCAAATGTTTTTATTTGAAAAATATCTAGTAGCTAATAAAATATTTGGTTAAAAAGCAAAATCTCCAGTGACACAATTGGGAGTTTGTTCCATAACTTGTCAAACAGGAGGGTGACTGAAAATATAGAGCTCAATTACTTAATGTTAAGTTTTCATTCAGATGTTTGATGCTATGTTAGATTAAAATACCATTACATAACGGACATCCAAGTAATCAAGAGTGACTAAATATTATCATAAATAAAGTAACATTACTAATGTAGTTCTTAGGGGAGGTTGTATAAACTTGTGGTTAGACTATATAAAAGCTTTGGGTTTTTTTCAAGTATGTTCAGTACACACACAAACACAGAATAAATACACCTGGGTGGGAGTTTGGCCCAGTGGTTAAGATGCTGGTGGACACACCCACATCACATTAACCAAGTGTCCAGGTTCCAGATTTGGCTCTGTGCCCAATTCCAGTTTCCTGCCCAGGTGTGCCCTTGGAGGAGCAGGTGATGGTTCAGGTGTTCGTGTCTGCGCCTACCATGTGTCAGATCTAGATTGCACTCCTGGATGCTGGTTATGGTTTTGCCTAATCAGATATTTTTATACAGCTTAGGCACAAAGTATTTTTTTCTTTTCCTTATCTTTCTCAAAATACTTTATAAAACGAAGAAACAACTATCTTAAGATGATACGGTTCAGGTCAATTGAAAAAATCCAAATGGATTTCATTTCAAAATTGATATATTTTATTATATGTAGAAATATTAATGAGATTGAGCTTTGCTTTTCAAATAATATAGAGTTGATTTTTGGAAATGTTCTGGGTAAATTGAACACAATTTTGAACAGCAGAGCTTTAGCAATGCTTATTCACAAAGAGCAATACTTGAGTAGATGTGGCTTGCTTTAAAATTCTCCCTTTAAAACTTCCATTATGAAGTCAATTTGATGGTCTCTGCCTACTGAACCAGCATCCCAAGTGGACACCAGTTCATGCCCTGGCTGCTTAGGTTTTCATCCATCTACCTGCATATCACCTGAAAAAATGGCAGAGGATGACCCACGTCATTAGGCCACTGCATTCACATGACAGACCCAAAGGAAGCTCCTTGTTCCTGGCTTCAGACCAACTCAGCTCTGCCCAATGCACTTATTTGTGGATGGCATCTCATATGAGAAGTCACAGCAGGAAATAGCTTAGCTCACAGCATACAAGACTGATGTTGATTGCTCTTAGAGTCTTGAATGCAGGTAGCATTTTTTTCTCAAGCTTGATTCAGAGTTTTCTCCAGTGTCGTTTGGCCTACCTTAAACTTTCATAGACTTTTTGTCATTAACTTGCATTAGATATCATTTGCTAAAATTTCATTTATAGCTTTCGTCTCTGTATTCCTGAAGGGTAATTTCTGTGTTTTTGATTTTGGTTTTGAGTTGATACTAAGTTACAGAATGGGTTGGCAAATACTCGATTTTCTTAGGAGTTCTTGTCGAGCTTTTTTTTTTTTTTTTAAGAAATATAAAGAGTCATTTATTTGAAAGTTGAAATTACATTGAAAGAGGGAGAGGCAGCAGATAAATGAACAAATCTTTGATTTATTGGTTCATACTCCAAATGGCTCTAAGAGTCAGGGTTGGGCCAAGCTAATGCCAGATGCCTAAGCTTTTTCTACAACTGCTACGTGGATTGCAGTGCACCAGGCACTTGAATGATATCATTGTTACTGTGTTTTCCTCAAAACATTGTCTGGAAACTGTATTGAAAATGGAGCAGCTGTAACATGAACCAAGACTCATATGGAACACCAGGTTCACAGGCAGTGGTTTGACATTCTACACCACAACAAAGACCCCCTACAGATTTTGTTTAAACTGTGTAAACTGTGTGTGTGTGTGTGTGTGTGTGTATATATATATATATATATATATATATATATATATATATAATTTTATTTTTCATTATTGCTATTTTAATTTAAATTTTATGTTACAATCTACCCCTCCCCTAATTCCCTTCCCCATCTGATCTTCCACAAATTATTACAATAGCATAGCTCTTCATAAGCAGTCATAAGTTTGTCATTCTGTAATTTAAGTATGTCCTGACACTGCTGGTACAGACAATGTCAGAAAGTCCAGCATCCTATTGTCAAAATATATCTAAAAGTTTCTTTGGGATTCCATATTTGACTTAGAAGTAGAGATACATACTCCACTGTGTCTTCATATAAAGATATGATAGTCTCTATTACACCGTCACTATATATTGCCTTAAATGAGAAGCCATGAAACAAAGTCAACAACAGAAATGATGTTAAAACAAGAACAAGAACAGCATGGAGTTAATAACATGCTACTGAATAACTAGTGTGTCAATGAAGAAATGAAAAAGAAAATACAAAAGCTTGCTAAGTAAAATAATGCTACTTTGCCATCTACTAGTCAGTGAAGAATTTGGTAAAAGAAAAGAAGCTATTTGGAAGAAATGAAAATGAAAACAAAAACATCAAAACATTTGAGATGCAGCAAAAACAGTATGGAAAGGGTTATTGATGTTACAATTTGCATGAAGGCTGCCTTATGTCAGAGAGAATATATGGTATCTGTCCTTTTGAGATTGACTTATTTCACTGATCAAAATGTTCTCTAGTTGAGACAATCTAGTTACAAATTGTGTGATTTTATTCTTTTTAATGGCTGAGTAGATGTACCACTTCTTTAACCATTCCTCTTTAGATGGCATCTGGATTTTTCCATTGTCATCGTTATTGTAGATTGTGCTGTTGTAAATATAAGATTACAGATCCCCTTCCCATATGCAGTTTTCATTTCCTTTGCATATATTCCTAGAAGTGGGATAGCTGGATTATACAGCAGGTTTATTTGGAGTTCTTTAAACACTCTCCAAACTGATTTCCATAATGGTTGTACTAGCCTACACTCTCACCAGCAGTGAAGGAAGATAACTTTCTCTTTTCCCCCGCCCCATCCATGGCAGCATGTGTACATTTTTTTTTAGATTTATTTATTTTTATTTGAAAGGGGGATATACAGAGAGGGTGAGAGACAGAGAGGAAGATCTTTTGTCTAATGGTTCATTCCCCAAGTGACTGCAAACAGTCAATGCTGTGCTAATCCGAAGCCAGGAGCCTGGAGCTCTTCTGGGTCTCCCACGCGGGTGCAGGGTCCCAAGGTTTTGGGCCATCCTCAACTGCTTTCCCAGGTCACAGGCAGGGAGCTGGATGGGAAGCAGGGCCGCTGGGATAAGAACTGGTGACCATATGAGATCCTGGCGAGTGCAAGGTGAGGGCTTTAACCACTACGCTATCACATTGGGCCCGGCCCGATGTGTTATTACAAGAGTTCTGAATGTAGGTCAATTTCACTAGAATTAGTTGGAAACACAATGTGGTTTTCATGTGTATCTCCTTGATGGCTAGGGAGCCTGAGCATCTTTTCATATGTTTGCTGGCATTTATATTTTTTTCTTTTCAAAAATGTCTGTTCATTTCCTTTGCCCATTCGTCACAGTTTTTTCCCCCCCTGTCCCTGGGTTTCTGATGCTTTTTATCAGTCCTGGATATTAGTTGTCTATCAGTTGTGTAGTGCACAAAAATTTTCTCGCATTTCATTTGTGGTTTCTTTGTTTTGTTGATTACTTCATTTGCTGAATAGGAGGGTTTTGTTTGTTGTTGCTGTTGGTTTTTTTGTTTTGTTTTGTTTTGTTTGTTCATTTTAGTTTGATGTTTATTTTAGCTTTGACTGCCTGTGCTTTTGGTGTCTTTTCCAAGAAGTTACTCCCCATTCATATTTTCCTTTAATAGCTTGATTGCCTTCTCGGTGTAGATTTAGGTCCTTGATCTATGTCGAGCTGATTTTTGTATAATGTGATAGATGTGTGTCTTGCTTCTTGTCTCTGTAAACTGCCATCCAGTTGTCCCAACAGCATTTGTTGAAGAGGCCAGGCTTTTTCACTGGATTGTTTTCAGGTTTTTTTTTTTTTTTTTGTCAAAGATCATTTGTCTAGACATGTGTGGGATCCCTTCTGGTGTTTCTGTTCTGTTCCATTGATCTTCTTCTCTCTGTAGCAGTATCAGACTGTTTTGAAGGCCACTGCAGTGTAACATCTGTAGCTCTTGATTTCTGAAATTGTGATTTGATTCCTCCAGCCTGGTTTTTATTCTTCAGGTGAGCTTTGTCAGTCATGATCGCTTTTGTTTCCAGATGAACTTCTGCATCTTCTTTTTTTATTTCTGAGAAGAATGTTGTTGGGATTTTGACAGGGGTTGTGTTGAATCTGTGTATTACTCTTGGAAATATGGAGATTATGATGATGTTGATCCTGCCAATCCAGAAACATGGTAAACTTCTCCACTTTTTCTCATGTTCTATTTCTTTGTTTCATGCTTTATAATCTTCTTCATCATATAATGTTTTATAGTTTCACCATATAGGTTTTATCATAATGTTTTGTAGTCTTCTACATGCTCAGTTTGTTTAATTCCTAGGAATTTAATATTCCTTTCTACTGTTTTAAAGGGGATTGAGCTTAGAGTTTCTTTCTCAGCCATGAAATTATTTGTGTACACTAATATTTTTGAACTGTGTGCTTAGTTCTGTATCCTGCTAAAGTGTGTGTGTATAATTTATATTATAACATATATTATGTATGCATAATATAATTATAATTTATTATGTTACATTATATACTACATGTGTGTAATATACATAGTATTCTAATATATGATATATTATAATATACATGATGCATTGTTTACATATTATAATTATATATTATATAATTTATTGTTTATATTATATTATATTATATTATATTATATTATATTATATTATATTAGTTACTAAATAAAAATTTCACTAGGGTCCAGTGTAATCGATCAATAGCTAAATCCTCACCTTGCAAGCACCAGGATCCCCTATCAGGGCCAATTCACGTCCTAGATTTTCCATTTGTATTCCAGCTCCCAGCTTGTGGCCTGGAAAAGCAGTAGAGGAAATCCCAAAGTCTTGGGAATCCAGACTCATGTAACGGACCAGGAAGAAAGTCCTGGCTTCTGACCAGTTCAATTCTAGCCATTGAAAACATTTGGGGAGTAAACCAGTGGATGGAAAATCTTTCTGTCTCTCTCATTTTACCTATACATTTTATTTGCCTTCCCAAGAAAAATAAATAAGTCTTAATTCACCCATTAGAAAGTAGGTACTACTTCTATTGGCGTATACACAGGATGCCAATTTCATTTATATATATGTTTTTTGACACTCCGTGTATTAGGTGCTATAGAACAAGAGAAGAATTAAGCCTCAGGTTACAAAATTCAAAATATTTTATTAGAAAAATGTAAGAAAACAGGAATGCAGGAGGAAGGAGTATGGAGCAGGGGGTGTGTTATATTTGCTTGAAATTGTATACATGAAATACATGAAATCTGTTTCCTTGAAATAAATTTTAAAAGCAATTTAAATCAGAAACTTGGTTCCTTAAATGCTTTGTAGAGGAATGAGTATTTACTTCCTTGGTTAAGCCACAGCTCAGGACTCCTGCATCCTGCATTCAGAATGCTGGGGTTTGGGTCCTGCCGTCCTCTTCCAATTCCAGATTGTTGCTAATGCACATGCTGGAGAGATCTGTATTGAGTTCTAGTCCACAGATTTCAGGTTGGCAATGCGACTACTGCAGGCGTTGCAGGAGTGAACAGAAGATCTTCCACTGGCTTTCTAGCTCTGTCTCCCACATCTTGCAAAAAATAAAAAAACAAAAACAACAACAAAAAAGCAAGCATTAGAAAGATACACTAATGTATTCAGTGAAATCATCTGGGTCTTGAGGATTCTGTACTTAGATGGCACCACATTTTAAAGACAACCTGGTTCAAATTACTTGTTGCTTTGTGAGCATGTTTTGATAGTTTCTACATTCAAGAAATTTGTCCAAATTTTTAAAAAAGTCAAACAAATTTGTCATATCATCTAAATAGCTGGGTATATTTGCATAAAAGTAGCCATTCTGATTCCTCACTATTCTTTTTCTAGGGCTCTGTGATGTTACAGCTACTTCATTCTCTCCTTCCTATTGTGGGTACTTGAAGTACATTCTCAATGTGATAATCAGTTTCACTGATATTCTTAAATTGCTAACGGGATTATTTTTTCCATTTTCTTTGTCATGCTTCTGCTTTCTGGTGCATTGCCTTTGGTTTTATCGCTCACCATTTTCTTCTCTCTACTTATTTTTGTGCTTAATTTCTCTCATTTTTATGTTTGTTCTGAGTACACAGGGGATAACATGAGACCACTCCTCATTTCAAATTCAGATCTAATGCTGGGACTTTCTCCCTGAGTATTATTTTAGCAGTATGTCCTGCCTTTTATCACAGTGTGCCTTTTTTTCCTCTGAGGCTCACAAGAGTTTCTATTTACTATGTTGATATTTTATTTGAAACTTTACTATGTACTTTGTCATTACTTGCAACTTTTTCCAGAGATGCTGCTGGTTGGTTTGTTTCTTTCTTTGTTACATCTTATGTGAAAGAGATATAAGAAAGGAAGAGATAGATAGATAGAGAAAGAGAGAGAGAGAAAGACACACACAGAGAGGTGGATCATTCACTGGTCTACTCTTCAGCACCATGCACAGCCAGAGCTTAGTCAGTTGAAAGCCAGGAGCTTGGAGCTTCTTCTTGGTCTCCCATATGGGAACAGCATTCCAAGGAATTAGCTGAATTTTTTTTGCTACTATCAATGGAGCAGCTAAGTCTCAAGCTAGCATTTCAGGAGCAGCTTCACCAACTATGCCACAATGTCAGCCCTATAGTGCTAGATTTTATTCAAATGGAGTTACATTGCTCTCAGAGAGAAATTGCAAAACTTGAGTCATTTAAAAATCATTGAGATTTGTTTTATGGACCAGAATATTTCCAACTGTGAAAATGTTCTTTGTCTACTTGAGAGAGATTGGTATTGCAGTGTTGTTGGATGAAAGTTTTATATTCATTCTGTCAAGTTGTTTTGCAGAGTTTTTAGAAATTTAATGTTCAAGTCATTTATTCTACCAGATATGAAAAGTGGTGCAGTGAAATTTCCTATCATAATAACCTGCTATTCTGTTTTTGTGTAGAATTATATTAGACTTTGCCTTTTATACTTTACTGGATGAGTTATTATGGTCTCTGGATATATTCGCTGATTCTTGATAAAATCACTTCTATTTCTTTGCTCTGCAATCTACTTTCCCAGTATTAATACTGCCACTATGGCTTCCTTGGAAAACACTCTCTTTATTTCATTACATGTTATAATATTTAATAAATATTTATAAAGTATCTATTTCAATATATGTGCTTGTGAAGTATTGTTGCTGTTACTAATGTTTTTAAGCCACAGTTTCAGTTTCTTAGGTTTTTCTACAACAATTTAGTATGGTCTGATAGACTGAAATAACAAAATTTGGTTCTGCTGTTTTCTTTTTTAAGAGTTATTTATTTAAAAGTCAGAGTAATAGAAAGGAAGGGAGAGAGAGAGAGAGAGAGAGAGAGAGAGAGAGAGAGAGAGAGAGAGAGAGAGAGAATATCTTTCATCTGCTGATTCATTCCCCAAATAGGTACAAGAATCAGGTTTGTGTCAGGCCATATCCAGGAATCTGAAACTCCATCCAGGTTTCCTATATGGGTGATAGGGGCCCAAGGACTTGAACCATTCTCCACAACTTCACCAGGTTCGTCTGCAAAAACCTGGGTCATAAGTGAAGAAAATATGGAAACTTATCTAGCGCTCTAAGTGGCACTCTGATGTGGGATATGTATTGCAATCAGTAGCTTTACCTGCTGTACCACAAGGCTCATCCCTAGATGCTTATTCTTTCATAAATCTGGAATCTAGAAGTCATAAAGCTCAGTGTCAACAGGTCAAAAGCTTTGAGAAAAGGCTTCTTCACGTCCTCGATGCTTTTGGTGTTATTGGTCATCCATTCTATATCTTTGCTGACAGTGACATTCCCTCAATCCTGTATCACTTTTCACGGGGTCTGCTTCCTATGTTACTTCACATCTGAGACCTCACATGACCTTTTGAAAGGACCACCTTCATTGGTCTTGGGACAAACCATGTCACATATGACATCAGTTTAATCCCATATATCCCACAGGCTATTACCTACAAATAAGACAATATTCACAGGTACTAGGACATAGAATCACAATGACTTGTGGTGGCTAATAGAAGATAGATGTTTCCATTCACAAGAGGGAGACACTGACGGGAATGAAAGGGTCTTAGACATCGAGCAAATTAGCCATGCAACAGCACGCATACCTTTAAGCTGTATGTTTTGATGCCTTCTAGGTTCACAGAAATCTCTTCATCTGACCTATCTGTGTCCATGAAGGCCCTGTCAGCTTCTTGGGTCCCTGAGCTGCCTTTAGAGTCATTATTTCCTTTTTCGAAGGCAACCCTGCACTCCCAGATAATTGGTGACACTGGCTGGCATCCTGCCTGTAGGATTCTGGAAGTCAAGCAGAATCTTCTCCCTGTCATGTCATTGCTGTACCTGATGAGTAAGTGGGGAGTGTTTTGTGTGCCTAAACTTCAATAGTGAACCCAAACTCATTCAATCTGTTAGTTAATTCTATTCAGGGTGTTGATTCTCTATTGAGTTGGTTTAGTAATTTGCATATTTCTAAGAATGTTCACATTTCACCTGGTTTGTTTCACCTTTTCACATACAATTTTTCATCATATTCTTTTATAGCCATTTGTTCTGTTAGATTTGAGAAAATGCTTTGATTTTCATCATTGATTTTCATCATTGTATATTTCACATTTTAATGCTTATTTTTCATCTACTTGAAAGACTAAGAGTGGGAGAACAAACAGTGAAAGTGAGAGATCTCTTCCATTTGCTGGTTCTGTCCTTCAACTGCCTTTAGTACCTAGGGCAGAGTCCGTTTGTGTAGACTATCCTGTTCTCTCACATAGGGGTAAAGGCCCAAGTACTTCAGACAGTATCTGCTGCCACCATAAGAGAGTTTTTACCAGCTATATCAGATGAAATACCCAGACCGTCAACAAGCCTTCTCACATAGGAACACAATGTCCCCATTGGTTTCTAGTCCACCAAGGCTGCTGGATACTACCAAGCCCTAGACCTAAGAACCGTGTGCAGCAGGCAAGATTCTTTATCTAACATGTTACCTTGTTGTTTGTGTTTAAAAACAGTTATAGTCCAGAAGCAAAAATAGACACACCTATTGGGCATGTTTCCATTCTGTAATTTATCCCATGAATCTCTGAAATACCGCTCCCCACTCAACACACATACTGGAGGGCAGAACCTGGAACTCTACTTACATTAGTGTAAGGCCCATGGCCATAGACCACACACCCAGGTAACATGCTGCAGTGACGGCTTTCTCAACAGAGAAGTACCAGAGACGGTAATGATGAACTTGTCCATGTATTAATAACCAAACACAAGCTTTTGTAGGAAGGATCCAGGAGAACAAACTTCAGGGTAATAACAGTATTTATGTTGAATATAAGTAGCTATTACATATTTGAAGCCTAGCCAGCCAGCACAACTGTCACATACTTTGCCATGTGGCGCTGTGTAGCCCAAACACAACTTATGTAACCCAACCCCATCCTGGATTCACTTATTATAAGACAATCACAAGTATACCACAAGGTGGAAATGGGCCAGGGTAGGCAGAAGGAAGAGGCAATCAAGCTACTGGAAAAATACCGGAATTACCAGAAAAGTTTGAGGGTGAGGGAAATACCTGGAGGTTCTGGGACCTCTTGTCAACCGCATGGGTCCACAGGGGTCTCAAGGTGCTGTCAAAACAGGAGACGGTTCTCAAGGTATATGTGGAGCCCAATGAGGGTAGGGGTCTGGAGTCTCTAGACACTCATTGAGACTTCATTCATGCTGACCCTTGCACTTGGTTACGCAAGCTGCGGCCCATTCTAGCACTCACTCACGCATACATTAGTAAGAGGCTAGAATCAGATACAGGGTTGAGACTCAAATCTCAGTGCTCTACTAAGCAATAAAGGCATCTCAGCAGTAGCAGAACATTGAGACAATATTGCTGCTGTTGTGCAACATTTTAGAAAGGCACAGTAATTCCTGCTGCATCGATATTCCACTGTGCGTTGTCGCAATACCCTTTTGTACAAAGATAGTCTCCTTCTGTGATGAGGATGCATAATTGTGATGTTGCTTCATTGAAATACAGTGCTTAACAAGGTGACCATTGATTCTATGCACATTAAAACACATCTTCATCCTTTGCAAGTCATTAAATTTGGGGAAAATCCCTCTATTCCTTTAATTCTAAGCTTTTAAACTATAAAATAGAGAAATGATAATCCCCTTTGAAGAACATGTAATGTGAATATTAAATAAAAAAACAGGCTGCTAGACAGCCATTAAGCAAGCATTAAGCTGTAATTGTTACTACTTGTTTAATGATTTTAATGCCATTGAGTTTCAGTCTTTTCATCTGAAACATGAGAACTATACTGTATGATTGTGACCTAGTCTCCCGTGCTGTACTTTGCCATAAAGTAGTGTGATAATCTTAACAGCTAACATTGAGAATGATTGGCAAATTGCACTGCTTGTATTCAAATCACATTCCCTCAGTTACCCAGCAGGTTGAAAGAAACTGATGTGGGAGCAGCTGAACGAGACATCAGAATCCAGTGTCTCCTGCTCTTCCCAGTCCCTTCTGCAGTTCCTACACTGCATCACTCTAAGCTTCAGAGCCACAGCCCCACAGGGACTCAACCATCACCCTTCTTCAGTTAGCTTAGTACACACTAAGGATTGCATCAATTTCTTTTATTCTCCTTAATGCATTCTCAACACCACATATTAGATGCTTTATGGATGTTTTGACTCTGTTCCTGGACAATTTTCCATGCTGCATTTCATTTGATCATTCCTTATCCATCTTTCCAAATGCAGCCATTTGTTGAGCATGGCTTTGCTGCATTAGGCACGATTTACAACACCTACTCATTTTATTCCTGTTTAAGAGAAACTGAGCAGCCATTGTGTAATTTGGGGATCACTGAGAATCCAAGTCTGGAACAATCTAGCTAGCATAAGGATCTTATTCTTTCTTTTTTTTTTCTGTGCCATATGTATACAAGCAAGTATATTCTGTGTTTCTACCTTCCCACATATTTTACAGGAATCGTGCAGCTGATAGGGCAAAGAAATTATTGTAGCAAGGCATTCAGGTGCTGCTAATGCAATCGGGTGAGAAAGGGAAGAGGGTTAAAGGATGTTGAAATTCCTTCATTTCATTAGCTAGTATTACAAATAAATGGCAGTGTAATGGAACTAATCATTTAAAATTGATTGTTATTAAGTAGTCATAAAAGTATCAACATCACACTCGGTGTTATCTTTTGTTTCCCTGTGCTGAGTTAATTTGGTTTTAAAGGATTTGACTGTGTTTAAAGAAAGTGACTCAATAACTTCTTGCAGCTCTGTTTGGGAATGGAAAACAGACTGGGAGGTAAGGGAGGACATCAATAGACTAAAACCAGTCAGGTGAGGAAGGAGCAGTAGAGAACATCCACTGAACAATGAACCTTTTGAGAGAAAAGATGCCCAAAGACTTAGTCCATTCAAACTGAGCTGAAAGCACTGACTCTTAATCTGCAGTCACCTTTGAGAGTTAAGAGATGCCAGTACCTGTTCAGGCCTCACCTTCATTTGACTAGATCAAAATCATTCAGATAGTGCTGCACATAAAATAGAATGTCTATTTTGTTAAAAAAAATATAGTGGAGTTTAAACAAAAAAGTATTAATTAGAACAAATAATTACAAGTATCCCTTAAACTGAATAAGAGAGCAGTGACATTACCTGGGTGTTAGACTCTCTTAGTGAGGCACTTATAAATATGCAAATGTGTTTCAAGGCATTAATTTCCAACTGATTATTCACACATTGCTTACATCCAGAAGAGAGAGAGATTACCTAGAATGAGGAGAACTAAGAAAATTGCCTTAGAATCATCAGTAGGAGAAGAACCAGAATTTAAGGAGCTCTGTGTCAGGAAGCTACTACTACATAACAGATTATGCAAACCCTATAGACCTCAGAAACAGCCCAACTGTTACATGCATCAGCACTTCGCTTGTTAAGTTGTTCTACATTAATCCAAGTTTTGGTTGGCCTTAACTTGAGGTGTCTCACAATCACAAACTATTATGACAAATACTCTGTCACAAAAGTTACTAAGACAAATGTGGTCCAAAGTTATTACATTCATTTTATTTTATGAGACCCAAACACCTTTTTTTTCTCACCTGCTTTGGCTAAAAGAAAAAAAAATAGTGAAATGAAATATTGTGGAGAAGAGTCTTCCTCAGGCAGAACTTCATAGGCAATTGTTCAGGGTAGTTACAGAACTCCACTTGAAATAGTTCACTTGTAAATTCAGCTCATGATTCTGGATGATTAGTCTTGTACCATTCTCCTTGGTCCTTAACAAACAACTTGAAATTGAAGTTATTGCCAAAGAAGGAGAGTTTCAACAAGATAAGTCTCTCAGAATTTACCAGGATTTGGTCAAGTACAAATCACTGCTCTATTTAACTTTCACTGTGATTTTTTCAGTAGGCATTTCACTACTGCACTGTGATTTCCAGAAACAAACAAACAAACAAACAAAAACTCATCTTAGCTTCCACAAGAGGAATAAGTGGATGCCAGGGATTAGCCTTCATTGACATTTAGGTGTGTTAAGTTCAAGAAGCTGGTCTAGCAATGCCAGCTGATAAATGAAATGGTACTCCCCAAAACATTTTTTTTTTTCATAAATGGTTCCAACTGAGTTTCCTTCATTGTTATTATACACAAGTTTGGCATCCTAGCAATTCTTAAAGAGTTGTATATTATTGGGGAAGATAAAAATTCAGCACCCAGATCGAGCCTTGGGTGAGGCAAATGAGGTGCCAAGAGGGCCAGCTGAGTTTAGGATCCTTCCAATGTAAGACTATACTCAAGGAGGAAGACTTTCTGAAATGTTGTCTCCAAGTACTTGTCTTGGACAACATCAAGAATTCATTCTAGTGATTTTAAAGAGATTTGTATGCAGAGAACTTCTTACTTAGAGGCAATAACTGACATGCTTTCACCTCTCATGTAATAACCACTAACCAGATGTTTCCATTTATACACCTGTGCCTAAATCCATCCATCCTTTGTTCACCACATGCTTTGTGCTCCTATTCTGATGCTGTTAATCTGCTGTTTCTTCTCCAGTCCTATGATTTTCTGAGGGTCTGTAGTTTATGTGTGTTATAGGAAAGATGTATTTTCTTTCTCTTTTTCTTTTAAGCTGCATTTATTTTCATTGAAAAGTCAGATATACATAGAAGAGGAGAGACAGAGAGGAAGATCTTCCATCCGATGATTCACTCCCCAAGTGACCACAACGGCTGGTGCTGTGCTGATCTGAAGTCAGGAGCCAGGAACCTCCTGCAGGTCTCCCACGCGGGTACAGGGTCCCAAGGCATTGGGCCATCCTCGATTGCTTTCTCAGGCCTCAAGCATGGAGCTGGATGGGAAGTGGAGCTGCCCGGATTAGAACCGGCACCCATATGGGATCTTGGTGCTTTCAGGGCAAGGACTTTAGCTACTAGGCTATGGCGTTGGGCCCGTAAAGATATATTTTCATAAATCTCCGAGATATATTTTCATAAACATGAAAACTGTGTCTGATACAGGTTAGTAGTGGCATGGGAGCCCTGGGTAGGTCTGTTGTTAAGAAACACCCACAGCAGTCAGAGGAGAGGGTGCTTCAACAGGATGCTCCAGCTGTGTCAGGAAGCAAGCCTAAAGGCAGGGAGCAAACACACTGCACTGTCAGATCAAAGCTTTCTCCCTCTGTGAAAACAGGGAGTCTTATTCTATGGAGACCTGTAGGTGATACCCTGGGGTGGAACCTGTGCATGGTGCATGGTGCACAAGATCAGTGTTTGACTACAGATTCTGTAGCCAAGGAAGTAAGAGTCATCCTTGCCAAAATATACTGTGAATGAGATCTGAGATTAGAAGACTGGATTAGGTTCATAAATTGCTTGGGCAAATAAAATGTTGAATGTTATTTTCATGCTAAATTTGAAAGTAATAACAGATATATATTATATATATGTATATATGTGTGCGTGCGTGTAAGCACACTGCTTATATTACGTATCATACACTTGTACTAAAAAGAAGTCATGGGGATTTCAACTCTAAATGGCCCTACCATAGATTTGTTTGTGAAATCTGCAACCTTATTTGTAAAGAAGGTTAGAGACCACTCTCTACTGATGCTAAGACTGGATATGCAAGGTAGAAGAAGAGAAGAATATTCGGCAAGTTACATGGATCAGTTTCTTCTCTTCACAATGGGTGTGATTATAGTACCGATATCCTCTGCAGCTGAAAGGGGAAGTGTGTGCGATATTACATGGGACGCTGAACATTCTTGGCCTGACAAGTAGTAAGGGCTCAGTTTACTCCAGCTACTATTAAATTCACTGCTTCTTGAAGATGTGTCTGGGCAACCGAACGGTTGTATAAATGCTCTGAAAAGCAGCACGCCATGTGAATCTGAGTAATATTTATCACAATTTGTTTCCTATTTGAAGCTCTTTCCAGTCTACATGAAACAATCAAAAGAAAGTGTCGTGGCAAGATGGCCTAATACAGCTGTATGTAAATATCACTCTTTGTAAGGTGAAGAGGGAGTGCTTTTTGAGTGGCATTTGTGTCTTTGGCAGATGAGCGCCTGAAGACCTTGGATGTGGTTGACATATGCAATCTAGTAGATACGTACTGGAAAGAGAAAAACAACTCATGAATCACTGTCTGAAATGAGTCAGATTTTTAAAGAAGTGAAAAGCTCTCTCTATATGAATAGTGAGCAGAAAATCTTTAAGTAAAATCTATTATATTTTCTTGGATAGTGTTCTAAAGTGTTTTTTTATTATTATTACTACTATTATTTTGTTTCATTTTGTTTTCATTTTCAGTGGGAGGGCATAAGCAATCTTATCAGATATACTGGAAAGCTTTCTTAGGGAACAAAAGTTAGTAAATTTGATACAGATATTTCCCTTCAGCTATCAATATCTAAATAATTATTGTGAACATCAGAAGCTATTGAAATCCCAAATGTGGGTTAATACATTGCTCCCTATAAAGTATGGAAATGTTTTTTGAAGTTTTATTGAAAAATGAAAGCTCTTATAAAAGATATTTCAGACCATTTAACTTTTCTGTCTCCTTTGTAGATCCAGTGAAATTTATTCATAGTAACAAATCATACTAAACATCAAAATATAGTAGGATTAAAATCAAAATGTTTGGTATGAATTCTGGTTAATTAAAATTCAATAAATTTTTGGTACTACTGCTGTTGTCACTTAAATGAATTCATGCAATTTGGACATAAAGTGTAGATAAATTCAGGTTTTTTTTTTTAAGAAAAAATGATGTTCACAAATCCAACTTAGATAGTTCTGTTATAAATGGAGATTGACCAAACTGACAGACCTACCGAGGAAATATTTCCCAGAGACTTTCCATCAAGCACCCTTAATTATGTTTCTTTAGTTCTTCCTCATGCTGTAATCAGGGTGAAAAATCTAGACACATTTTCAGTAACAAAAAATATCAGACAAATTTCAATGTCAGTGGAAAACATAAGCCAGAGAATGTAAGTACCAAGGGGAAAACTCTGAAATAAGCTAAGGGTAATTTAGTCACCTCAACTTCAGTGAAATTACACAAATAGCCCAAAACATACGTAAAGAGAAATTAGGGCTGTGTTTCACAATAACGGAAATTTGAGTTAAGACATTGCTTGTACATGTATGGGAATAAAACCTGTGCATTCCGGGCCTAGGACGGTGGTCTAGTGGCTAAAGTCCTTACCTTGAACATGCTGAGATCCCATATGGATGGCAGTTCTAATCTCAGCAGACCTGCTCCCGCTCCTGCTTGGGGCCTGGGAAAGCAGTCAACGATGGCCCAAAGACTTGGGACCCTGCACCCACATGGGAGACCTGGAAGAGCTCCTGGCTCCTGGCTCCTGGCTTTGGACTGGCTCAGCTCTAGCCATTGCAGCCAATTGAGAAGTGAATCATTGGACAGAAGCTCTTCCCCTCTGTCTCTCCTCCTCTCTGTATATCTGACTTTGCAATAAAATAAATAAGGCTTAAAAAAGCCTTTGCACTTCCATATTGAGTCACTGAACAATGCAATTATGGAGACATAGTAGCTGTGATACCTGGTACACACAGTGTGACATGAATGTGCAGAACCTAGAATAGAGTGTACCACTGGGAAGGCAGCATTGAGGTCAGCATGGATGAGTGGAAGTTCAAGTGTAGGGAGACTGTTGGGAGGCTGTTGTCATACACCATCAATAAGGAGTCATTAACCAGATGATGACACTGGCAGCCAAAGTGGAGAGAAATAAATACAACTGGAGACTTAAAGACACAGAGTAATAGGATTTCATGAGGACAAGACTCAGGTGAGAGAAGATCAAGTGTCAGAGTACTCACAGACTGTTTGCTGATACTCTGCAACTTCGTAAAGACATGAGAAGGGCAGAAATAATAAAGATGATGACTTCAGTTTTGCATAAGTGCAGTATGATTTACTAGGGGGCATGCTAATTATCACTCTTAATTAGTAATGTTTTTGATAATTGTAGATGATGGCATTAATGAAGGTCACAGAAGTGATGGCTGTCTGCTCAAGAAACTGGGTGGGTGAGTGGCCTAGACACGTAGTGTGAGGCCCAGACCATGCCAAACAGATGTCATTAGTCATTTTAAATAGCTCCACTGATGAAAGCTGAGGCTGATTGTTTACATCAGGGCTGAGAAACACCCAGAGCGACTGAGAAGGGTAAGCATGTTTAGTGGTCAACTGGAGGTAATTCTCTTCTCAGCAATTTTGTAGGCTGGCTTCCAAGAAGAGTTCTTATGAAATATTCAAGTGCATGCATTAAAAATATGGATATTATATTAGAAACCAAAGATAATCTAAACTTAAGTTATGATACTTTCCAATCTGTAGATTATAGCTGACTGATAGTAATTACTTAATATCTATGCTGCTTATATTACTATAGCTATGTGTTGCACAAGCCATGATGGATACACTAGTGCGTAACTCAATTGAAGCTCATTTTCAGTGACTTTGATAATGTTAAATCACACCCAGGGAGACAGAAAATACTGTGAATCCAGGCTGTTTCTAAGAGAGATGGTTGTTGAGTTTTGTCAGCAGCCCTCTTATTAAACAGGAACTTCCATAAGCAAGAAGAATGGACCAGGATTCCCATGTACTGCCCTTACCAATGCTGGGGTAGATCACCCCTTAGCACAGTTATTTCATGATTATAGCTCACCGTTCCTGCTGGTCACTGATTCCAGTTCCTCACTTGGAATTGGAGTACAAGAGTTGGTTGTGTGTTACTGTCTCCCTATGTTCTTCCCCATGTGCCTGTCTATATGAATGATTTTAAAACTCTTTACAACATGATGATCTGCTGACTGGTGCATTTCTTATTTGTGTCTCTGAATTCTAAAGGCATTGTCAGAGCAGAAGACAGGAAAAAAAAAAAAACCTCCACCAGTACCTTCTTCTACATCACTTGAGTAGTCACAGAGATCACTTGTATCACATCTTCTTTGTTACGCACAAGTCACATGCATATGGACTCAGAATGATGGAACGTAGGTCCTGATTCTCAAAACCAGAGTGGTCAAGTGTCAGATTTGTGGCTGATGGTCTGAGATCTTCTTTCTAAAATGCTTCTTGGCATGAACTGTGTTTGCAGAAAAGCCTGAGAAAAGCTGTCAGTGCAGCCCCCACCAGCCATACACTCTGGAGCACATTGCTAAGTTGCTGCCACACGAATCTTGAACAAAATCTGTGCACTTGAGCAAGAATATCATGTACAAATGATGCTTTCTCTGTTGGAGCAAAGAAGTGTTATTTGGGGGAATTCATCGAGTGGTAGATCCCAGCCTTGGATGGCAATTGATGATGAATATTGTCTGTTCCATTTTCAACTGGAAACAATGTTATATCTGTAATTAGGAACTCAGGACTTCTCACCATTGATTTCTGTTTCTCCTCAAAACATCCCTTTTATGAGACTTTGTCTTCACCTTGGCTGTTTATAACATCTTTGTTTATTTTCTTTGATTTCTCTCTAGATAGATCTTTTTCCCTTCTTTTCATGATTGTGACTTTTGTTTCTCTGAACAGCACTTACTCCTCCTCTTGCTACCTACTTCAGGCTTTCTAGTGATGGATGAAACAATACCCTTGCATCCCAAACCCATACCACTCTAACAGAAATCTAAAGTCCTTAGGAAGGACATTTGACCCAATAGTTAAGACACTGCTTGGGCAATCACTATCTCATGTTGGAACGTCTCAGTTTAAATTCCATTTCCTGCTCCTACTTCCAACTTACTTCTAGTGCTGGTGTGGCTCAGGCTTGTTGGGTTTCTGCCTGCCCACGTGGCTGACCTAGATGGATACCCTGCTCCTGAGTTAAGGCTGACTCAATTCTGACATGGATGAGCATCTGAAGGGTGAAATTGCAACTGGAATACATCTCTGTGTCTCTAAGTGTGCCCCTCTTCTTCTCAAGTAACAACAACAACAACAAATTCTAGATACAAATGGGCAAAGAAGGCATTTTATTCAGGCAAAATGTGTGTTAGATTATTGAGAATGAAAGGAAAAGCCTGTAAGAAAAGAAAATTAAATGTTTTAGATAAGGTTATACCTTAGAAATTTCAGGAAATCGCTTCAAGAAAAGAAGATGTTGTGATATTTATTTTATCATTGGGTGTAAATGACATAAAACTTACAGTGAGAGATCCAAGTTTATGAATTTATGAATCCTGTTATCTATTTTCTGAATTCTGAGTTTTTCTAGTGCCAGGTGTTATACTAAGTTCTTGACACATGGGAAATAAAATGTCAATAGGCAGCTGGTAGGCACTTAAGATAAAGGTTGAGAATTAAATGATACTGTGGATCATGCCAATTAGAAACTCACCGTTTAGCACCCATATACGTGCTGGTTCGTACCCTGACTGATTCAATTCCCCTGCCGCTTCCTGACTGTGGCCTGGGAAGGCATTAGATGGACCAAAACTTTGGAATCCTGTTCTGGCATGGGAGATCCAGAAGAAGCTCCTGTTTCCTGGCTCCTAGCTTCAGATCATCTCAGCTCTGGCAGTTGTGGCCACTTGGGAAGTAAATCAGTAAATGGAATATCTTTCTGTGTCTCCTTCTTTCTGTAAATCTGCCTTTCTAATAAAAATAAGTAAAACTTTAATGTTGGAGATGAGACGGATTTTCATAAACATAGTCATAATTGAAACATGGTCAAAACACTGACTCTTCACTAATTTCCGGTTTACCTTTCTGTTCTTAGTCATCAGTTGACTATTTCAGAAAAATGTGAAAATATGTGCAGGTGAGGTTGGCTAACAAAGCTGCGCTGTCTATTGGTCAATTGCTAGCAGGTAAATTATTTTTCAAGTTTTATTAATGCAAAAAGATAAATACTGAAAAAATCGGTAAAGTGTTAAAGATGCGACTTAACATGGTCATGTTAGTATGCATGGCCATGGCCATCACTTCACAATGAAGGCAAAAACCAAAGCGTTAATTCCTGCATCCTAAGTATCTACAACTTCTTTATGTCAAATATACCTTAATAAAACAGATTTTTGAGTGAATAGAAACAAAATAGAATAAAATATCTAATGTATGCCATATATGTCATTCTAAATTTTCTTATAGTTACATTTAACAAAAGTAAAAGATAATGGTGTTTTAGAACAATTGTTAGGATTCAGCCATAAGCCTTTTAACATATAATTCATACAAAGTGCACTTTGTTTTTTCACAAAGTCTTTGAAATTCAGAATATTGTGGTTTTGTCAATATATCTTTGTTAGTACAGGCATGTTTCACATGCTCTATGAATAAAGACCCCTGGCCATCCTGAATCAATGGGCTGCTCAATGGGATCTTATAACTTGGCCAAGGCTGGGATAGGCCAAAACTAGTAGCTTCATCTGAGTCTCCTACATAAGTGCAAAGCAACCCAAGGTTTTAGGCTATCTTTGCTTTGTCCAGGCCATTAACAGGGAGTTGTATCAAAAGTCTAGCAGCCCAGGACCTGATCCTGTGCCCAAATGGGATGCAGGCTTCACAAGCATGGCTTTGCGTGCTATGCCATAGCACATGCTCCAATTAGAACACCTTTAATTGAGAATATTTACCCCAGCTTCAGCCTGATTTAGAGTAACCTGCAAAATTGTAAAATAAGAATCATCAGATCTCACACAAATTTCCCTTTCTGACATTTCCCCAGGTGAAGCCTATGGAGGATGCTGGTCTGGCATGTTGTTTCCCCGAGCCACTGGGGAGGCTGATGAACCACTGGGGAGTCAGCTTTGCAGTTTTTTAAGTGTTAAAAAGGAAGTGTGGTTCCTGAAGAGAATACAAATCCAGCTTGCATTGTGCTCATGTTGGACGCCACTGCAGGTGCTGAGTGCTTATCCTCATATCACAGTCCTGACCCTAAGTGGAAGGACACAGCACTCCTCAGCACTTGCTTGCTGCTAGCAGAAGAGGAGACAAGTGTGTGGAACTTACAGGAAGGTGGCATGTGAGATGTGAGAGAGAAGAGTGAAGAGAGAGGAGAGTGTGAAATGGCACTTCCACCAACTACTTCACTTTCCAAATAACTGAAATGGCTGAAGCTGGACTGGTTTGAAGCAAGAAACCAGTACCTCCATCTGTGTCTCCCACGTTGGGGGGTTAACATACTTGAACTGTCTCCTGCTGCTTTTCCAGGCGTGTTAACAAGGAGCTGGGTTAGAAGTGGAGCAGCCAGGATTCCAATCAAGTCCTGATAGAGGGTGCCAGTATGCCACCACAGACTCCTAACAGTTGCTTGTCTTTCCATTTATACAAAGGAAACATGCATGGCTAATTTGAGTAAACAATTACTTTTGGTACTAGAACATCATAAGATGGACACAACTCAATTTATTTTAAGTGAAATGTAAGCTTCCAGTACTAGTTGTTTCCCTTTTTGGGTGAAATCTATCATGTGATGTTAACAATTTACATGTAGCTGATACCTAATTTTTTTTTTACAATGAATAAATAATAAATTTATTTTTCAATAAAATTCAATAAATCATTTCAATTTGATATACAGACTAGAAATAAACTTTAAATCTTAGTTCATAGCATTGTATTACACTCAGAAGAGTTTCAGTTATAAAAGTTAATTTTTAAATTTTCAGATTTTATAGCTAAAAGTGATACAGCTTAATGACATTGAAGTAGACAAGCTATTTTTAAAAATATACAGAATAATAGGCATTTAGTTTAGCAGTAAAAACGCTGGTTGAGACACCTGTTTCCATGTTTGAATGTCAGCTCTGGTTTCTGCTTCCGGCTTCCTGTTGGCATATGCATAGTAGCTCTATTTTTGTTCTATTTGTGTATTTTCCATGTTGGTATTGTTTTATAGGCATCTGATTAATTAATAAATAAATCAGCATATTTTAGGTGAGTTTGGCCTTTGGCTATTCTGAATATTTTGACACAATGCTGAAATAGAGGACAAGCGAGTACATATGTATGCTGTGTAGATATCTACCTTCATCCTGAATTGCTTCTGTAAGCATGAGTGCGACAGTGCACTTTGGAGTAAGTCTATTGCCAACCAGCTACTTTAAACAACAAAACATTATTTGTTTTTATTGCAAAGTCAGATTTACGAAGAGGAGGAAGAGAGAAAAAGATGTTCTGTCTGCTGGTTCACTTGCAAAGTGGCATTAGGGTTGGAGCTAACTTGGAGCTAAGCTGATCCAAACCCAGGAGATAGGAATCAGTAGCTTTCCCTGGATCTCCCATGCAGGTGTAGGGTCCCAAGGCTTTGGGCCACCCTCTACCACTTTCCCAGGATACAAGCAGGAGCTAGATAAAAAGTGGACCAGTCAGGACATGAACCAGTGCCCATATGGGATCCCGGCAGATGCAAGGTGCGGGTTTAGCTACAAGGCTATTGTGCCAGACCCCCAACTAGCTAGTTTTCACTTGACTCTGGTTGCTCTAATTATAGAATCTATTTCCAAGTCTCGTACCTGCCCACCTCCCTAGGAGCATTACAAATTACCTGAGGCTTTAGATTCACTGTCCACAGTGAGATGCCGTAGCATATTAGGCAGAGACACTGCCGGATTCTTACATGATTAAAATCACATTTGTTGTGATGCTGGAAAGAAATGTCATGAATGTAATATTTTCTCAAAATTGACCTCATGGTGATCAAGAAGTTTTAATCAGGTGGAAACTAATTGGGAGCTGTTTCTGTTTAGCATCTGCTCTTTTCCAAGTCACTAGTTGCTGTTGATCACCTTAGGCTGCAGAAACCTCATTTTTCTGAAGGAGGCCAGGGAGTATGCATACCCCTGGGTCACAGCACCTATGTTTGGAGGCTTGTTTTATGATGGCCACTTTCACTGAGCTCCCGTATATAGTCAATTCTCTTCTGACTCATGTGCTTCTCCTGCCTGCTACTATTTATCCCCATCGTGCATAGAAAATGCTGGAGTTCCAGCAATTGGAGTGCTTTTCTCAAAATGGCAGAGCTGGTACCTGGTCAATTCTGCTTCATCCTTGGGGCATGTTGCTTAGACTGTCACTGTTGAGCTGCTCCAATGTTCCAATTTACAGAAAATAGAGGTTCCTAAGGAACATCTCCTATGAGAGAAAGACTTTGGTTACATTAGTGAAAGGCTAAATGGGCTCTACCACAAGAAAAGCATGGATGACGGGACCCTAACATCTCTCTTCCTTTAGCTATTGCAAGGTTAAGGGGATTTTCAAGTATCCCCAGTCTTTGAGTGATGGATTCAGTCTGAGGAGTTGATACATCAGGTGTTGGTGGCTTTAGGTAAGAGAGTAAGTCCTGGTACCACGGTGACATCCGCACCAAGGAGGGTTTTGGTGACATAACTATTTCAAGAATCTGTAGAAAGTTATTTTTATATTGTTGGGTCTGTTACAGTAAAGGATGTGGGACTCTCCATTTTCTCAGACCTACAGTTTTGGGGGTCAGAGAAGAGTTTTTGCTTCCTTATTCTGAGGCTGTGGGGGATCTCTCTTGAGTTCTAACAGAGAAACAGTGTCGGTGTGTCACAGTTCAGAAAAGATTTAGAAAAAAGGAATCTGACTATGCCCCAGATGAAGGAACTCAGTTTATTCTTCCCTGCTCCATAGCCATGATGTGCAGTTTCAAAGTGTGTCTTCCTCCATGCTTCAGCCTGGGGGGATCAGTGGCTGCCATGCTCTTCACTTGTCCTCATTAAATGATGAGTTCCTCAAACACAGCTAACTCTTCGTTAGACAGTGATGCCAGGGAGATGTTTTGCTTACTAACATTCACCAAGCTCCTCTAAGGAAATGATTTACCATGCTGAGAAGTTACAACTGCAGAATCCCCAGCCCTGCATCAGTCAGACTAGTCTCCACCATTATGACAATGGCCACACACATACTTCATGATCAGGTGCCAGTTTTCGAAGTCAGCTAGCTTACACCTTAACAACTTTGTCATTATTTACTTCGGGGAGAAAGATGATGCAAAATAATGTTATGCTCAACATTCTGGAACAACAAATGACTCAATTTGAGGTCAGCACCAAAAGACATAATGAGATTATAAAGCATTTCCATCTGATTGTTTTATTTGTCTTTTGAGTCAAGTCCGGATGAGGTCATTAACTTTTCTTTATACTCAGAGAATCCAACTTCATATTTGGAATGAGAGAAAAAGCATAACAGCTTCAGTCTTATAGCATGCATATATTTGGGCGATATTTGGGGAATTTAAAAAGCACGGTCTTTTTACAATGAAGCTCAAGAAAATGCAAATGCAGTGTCACTCCAGCCTGGATTGAATAGGGATAAAAAGGCACAGCAAAGCAATACCATTAACATGTATTCAACACAATGCACCACTACCCTACAATTGTGACAGGGCAAAAATAAGAAAGAAACAAATAATAATAAAAAAAGAATTAAGTCAGCTGAATTGCTTCATTCAATGCAATCTGTTATTTACAATATAACTTAATGTTGAATGAACTGGTGATTAAAAAGTAAATTGAAAGTATAGCATCACAGCTTCAAAAGAAAAATAAGAAAGTATGAAAAGTATAATGTTTTTAATATTGTAAGTATAAAGTACATTAAGTCTGTTGTCTTTATATAATGAATGAAACTGAAAAATCAAGGAATGTATTCATTTCTGGGTTTACCATATACCTGTTACCTATGGAGTACTGTGTTAAGCAATAGTCAATGCCATTCACTCATCAGATGCTATTCAGTACTTTCTTTGTAGGATATTGTTTGTACTCTGCCATGGCACACTATTATTTTTGCTAAAACAAAAAAGTCCTTACATTATAAGGACATTATAACAAAAAAGTCCTTACATAATAAAGAAAATTAGCGTTTTAAGTAGAAAAACCACATATGTGGTTCTGTGGCTAAATCCTTGCCTTGCAAACTCCAGAATCTCACATGGACACTGGTTCATGCGTTGCCTGTTCCACTTCTTTTTTTAAAGATATATTTATTTTTGTTGCAAAGGCAGATATACAGAGAGAAGGAGAGACAGAGAGGAAGATCTTCCATCCAATGATTCACTCCCCAAGCAGCTGCAATGGCTGGAGTTGAGCCAATTTGAAGGCAACAGCCAGGAGTTCCTCCAGTTCTCCCATGCGGGTGCAGGGTGCCAAAGCTCTGGGCTATCCTCAGCAGCTTTCCCAGGTTAAAAGCAGGGAGATGGATGGATAGTGGGTCTACTGGGATTAAAACAGTGGACCATATAGAATCCCGTCACCTTCAAGGCAAGGACTCTAGCTGCTAGGCCACTGTGCCTGGCTCTGTTCCACTTCTTATCCAGCTCCCTGCTTGTAACCTGGGAAAGAGGATGGACCAAAACACTGGGACTTTGCATCCACATGAGGAACCCAATGGAAGGTCCTGGCTCCTGGTTTCAGATTTGCTTGACCCCTGTTATTGTGGCTACTTGTAGAATGAACCAGTACATAAAGGATTTTTCTCTCTGTATCTCCTCTGTAAACCTGACTTTCCAATAAAAATAAATAGATCTGAAAAAAAGGGTGGGGGAGAAGATGCACATTAGCTCATATGGGTTCTAAAATGGGTGCCGGTTTGTGTACCAGTTGCTGCATGGGAAAACTGGAAGAAACCCCTAGCTCCTGGCATTGGAATGGTTAAGCTCTGGCTGTTGCACCCAGATGGGAAGTAGACCAATGGCAGAAGATTGTTCTGTCTTTTCTTCTCTCTGTAAATCTGTCTTTGCAACAAAATACATACATCTTAAAAACAAGCACACACACACACACACACACACACACTGTGCAGGTAGGGGTGGTGGTGTAATGATATAGCAAGCTAATTCTCTGCCCTGTAGGACTGGCATCAGATAGGGATGCTGGTTCTTGTCCTCGCTGTTCTTCTGATCCAGCTGTCTACTTAAGGTCTGGGAAAATAGCACAGCATGGTCCAAGTTTTTGAACCCTTAAATGTATGTGAGACCTCTGAAAGAAAATTCTGGTTCCCGGTTTTGGATTAGCTTAGCTCAAGTCGTTGTGGAGATTTGGGATATAAATGGTTGGATGAAAGACATTCTCTCTCTCTCCTTCTCTCACTCTAAAATATATATTTCAAATGAAATTAAATGAACCTTAAAAAATATGTAGCTTGGGCCCGGCGGCGTGGCCTAGCAGCTAAAGTCCTCGCCTTGAACGCCCCGGGATCCCGTATGGGCACCGGTGCTAATCCCGGCAGCTCCACTTCCCATCCAGCTCCCTGCTTGTGGCCTGGGAAAGCAGTTGAGGACAGCCCAAAGCTTTGGGACCCTGCACCTGTGTGGGAGACCTGGAAGAGGTTCCTGGCTCCCAGCATCGGATTGGCACGCACCGGCCCGTTGCAGCTCACTTGGGGAGTGAAACATCGGACGGAAGATCCTCCTCTCTGTCTCTCCTCCTCTCTGTATATCCGGCTTTCCAATAATAATAAATCTTTTAAAAAAACGTATAGCTAGCATATATTGAGCTGATTCTCATTAAATTCTTGCTGTCTTTCCCTGACCATCCTTTAATGCCCCTATTTATTTATTTGTTTATTTGTTTTTTCATCTACCTTTGCTACTGGAAGAAAAAAAAAAAAAAAAAAAGCATTGCCTCCTAGTTTTCAGGCTTCCAGTAGTGTTTAAGTGCTTAAATCCTTTCTCTGGCTAAATTCAATGAGTTTAAACTTAGATCTGAGTGTACACAAAGAGACTCGGCAAACAGTAAAATGGAGACAGAGGATCTTGTCCTGTGATAATGAACAGAAGGCACGGTGCCAGTCATCACATGTGTTAAGAAATGCTGTCCAGGGCCCAGCTAAAATCTTCATCCTGATCGCGCCAGTATCCTATATGGTCACCAGTTCTAATCCTGGCGGCACCTCTTCCCATCCAGCTACCTGCTTGTGGCCTGGGAAAGCAGTCCAGGACAGCCCAAAGCCTTGGGACCCTGCACCCACGTGGGAGACCTGGAAGAACATCTGGCTCCTAGCTTCGGATAGGCACAGTGCAGGCCGTTGCAGTCACTTGGGGAGTGAATCATCTTTCTCCCTGTCTCTCCTTCTCTCTTTATATCTGACTTTGCAATAAAAATAAATAAATCTTTTTAAAAAAGAAAAAAAAATGCTGTCCAGCAATTCCAAGGGTTTTCTAGTCCATCACAGCTTTTCAGCATCTACTGGAGTGCCTCTTATTAGAAACAAGCGGTTAATGTCTGTGTTTGTTTTCCAGCTGTTTCATGGCACCAGATGTCTGAGCAGTCCAGACTACTTAGCTATCTGTATTTGCCTTCTCACCTGCACTCTGCTCTTTGTCCAGATGGCTGTTATTTTCTGTGGAATGTTGCAGTGCATGTTATTAAACATTGGATGGTGGTATATCATCTAAGAGGTTGTCTAGTAAGTGCTGCTACAAAGATTGGTCTGATGGAAGTAAAAACAGAAGCTTCATCTTCTACACCAATCTGAGCGACATACTTATTCTTGGTTCTGTCTGCCTTTCCCACCCAGGTTGCTGACTTCCATTTCCCACAGGTAGCATTTTACAGAGGCACTGTATATGATGAATATATATCATCAGAAATTAATCTTATGAATAGTGAAAAATTAATGGGAATCTAGTTCTAAAGACCAGTAATGACATACCGTAGTATTCATTAATACAAAAATGACATTCAGTACGTGGATTGAATTTATATTTTCAAACTTTTAGAAGGTTTATTTCACTTATTTGAAAGAGACAGTAAAAAAAAAAAAACCTTCCACCTGCTGTTTCATTCTTGAGATAGTCATAATAGATAGTCATAATAGTCTATAGAAGTCAGGAGACTGTTTAGAGTCCCCCCACATGGGTGCAGGGACCTAAACACTTGGAATTTATTCCACTGTTATCCAGTCAAGTTATCAGGGAGTTGGATCTAAAAAGGACCACCAAGGATATGAACCAATACAGGATGCCTGCATATTAGGTGTTGATTTTGTCCATTATATTACTTTAGTTCTATTTAGGCACTACAAGCTATATGCAGAAGCCACGTGTCCTGGAAGGGTTATTGTCCCCCTGCCATATTTATTCCTAAGAGTTACTCAGTTATTGAAAACAGAGATCTCTAATCTTCTGTTTGTTTAAGGGGAAACATAATTTGATGGATGAGGATTTGCACATCTTGGGGGCTTGTCCGTGGGTTCATGTCAGTGACATTACCTTGCTTCTCATTTAGATTAGTGCAGAAAATTATTTCATGGTGACTGCCTTCAGTAGGCACCTGCAGGGATGAAGACTTTGACAGGGTCTGAAAAAATTGAGGGGAGCTGAATTCAAATCAGTGAGTCACATGGGGCCGAGGGATTGACCTAGGTGGGAGAAGATCTCATGACGAGCCCCTCCTCTGCTTCCAATGCATCTGTGATACAGGTAAAGCAACAGTTAGAAAAGAGAAGCTGAGGTCACCAACCCATCTCTGAAATTCCTTGTTATCTATCGCTCTGTGGCCCTGACAAAATCTGGGCAGTGGGAAAACTCCAACTCCCAGGAAACTGCCATGCAGAACTTAGAACAGGCAAGGGGAAAAATTCACCAATACAGTTGGCAGCTGCGTCCCTAAAATTTCCTTTAACCTTTTATTTTTATGTTTTATGTATTTTCATTGGAAAGGCTGTTAAGATTCACAAAGAGAAGGACAGACACAGAGAAAGATCTTCCATCTCCTGTTTCATTCCCCAAATGGACACAAATATAAGAGTTGAAATTGACATGATTGATATGTCTACTGCTGTCAGGCATCTGACACCACAATGTTTCCAAGATTTCTCAAAATGACAAAGGAACCAAAGCTATTCCAACATCTGTCCTCCATTATTATTCAATTCAGTGCCACCCTGGACACTACCTTCTATGCTTCCAGATCATGTACAGGAATGACATTGAACCAGTGAGTGTAGGTTACTCAGGTTGGCCAACACTCTCTGATCCATGACCACCGTTAATTCAATGTAATCTTGTATCTATGTTAACTTTAGCAATGTTTATGCTCAAAATCTGTCTACCTCTGGAAAGAAGGTAGACTCAGTCACCATAGCATACTTGCATTTGCCCAGAATAGTCCTGGTGATTCTCACCTAAGACACTTTGAGCGGATCCCCTGTATTGTGTCTGTAAATTAATGCTCTATTCCTAAAATGAAAAAATATATATGTATATATGTGTATATATATACATATATATATATATATAGTTTTAAAACAATTACTGTTTGGTTTTATAAGAACTAAGAACCACTGAATCTGTCGTGACAAAGGTATTTGTGAGATAATAGGCATATTAACCTATATGTAAACAGAGAAAGTCTATCAACTATAGAGGATTTATTTCATTTAATTCACTTATCAAAACTTTCTCATGAGCCAATGCTATCTACATTTTACAGAATACCTCAGGAAATGTAATTGCCATGGTTACCATCTCACAGCCACGATTTTGTTTATTGTTTTTTCCAACTTCTACTTTCCTCTGAAAAAAAAAAAAACATCTTCTTCCTTACTAATTAATTATGGAATAGTGTAACCTTAGAATTTGTTAAGGTGTATGTAGCCTGAAGGAATTTATTAGAATTGTTGAAATCAAGCATGTCAGGTCTAATAGTAAAGTATCTAGAAACCTTTAGAAAAAGTTAAAAGGAAAAAAAATAAGTTCAGGATTAAGAACTGTTTGAAAGCATGCAAACGTAATAATTACTAGACACCTGAGTAGTATTCCATAGAGTAGATGAACCATAGCTTTCTTATCCAGTCTTCTATTGATGGGCATTTTGGCTGCTTCCAGGTTTTTGCGATTGTAGATAGTGCTGCTATGAACATAGGCGTGCATGTTGGTTTCTTGTGTAGGAGATCTTTTGGATATATTCCTAGGAGTGCTATTGCTGGATCATATGGTATGTTGATTTTCAGTTGTTTGAGTATTCGCCAAACTGATTCCCATAGAGGCTGTACAAGTCTGCAGTCCCACCAGCAGTGGAGAAGGGTTCCCTTTTCCCCACAGCCTCGCCAGCAAGTGTTGGTGGTATTATGTATGTGTGCCATCCTTACTGGAGTTAGGTGGTACCTCATTGTTGTCTTCATTTGGATTTCCCTTATTGCCAAGGAATTTGAGCATTTTTTCATATGCTTGTTTGCCATTTGGGTTTGTTCTTTTGTGAAATGTCTGCCCATTTCCCGTGCCCATTTCTTGAGCAGTTTGTTTGTTCTGTTGTTTTGGTTTCTCTGTAGCTCTTTGTATATTCTGGAGATCAGCCCTCTATCTCCTATGTAGTGTGCAAAGATCTTCTCCCATTCTGTAGGTTGCCTTTTTACTTTGTTGATTGTTTCTCTAGCTGTACAGAAGCTTCTTAGTTTGATGAGGTCCCAATTGTTTATTTTGGTCTCGATTTCTACTGCATTTGGAGTCTTTTTTAGGAAGTGAGGGCCTACCCCTAAGTGTTCCAGTGTGTTTCCAACATTTTCTTCCAAAAGTTTGAAGGTTTCTGGATGTAGGTTTAGGTCTTTTATCTATTTAGATTTGATCTTGGTGTATGGTGAGAGATGTGGGTCTATCTTTTTGTTTCTGCAGGCTATCAACCAGTTGTCCCAACAGCATTTATTGAACAGACCTTTCCATTTGCTTGGGTTGTTGTCTGTCTTTTTGTCGAAGATTAATTGACTGTATCTGTGTGGGTTTCCATTTTTGGTTGGAGAGATGGAGAAGGAAATCAAGCTGCTCTGAGAGTTGGGGTGTCTGGAAAGTGCATCCCAGTGCTCCCCTCCTGACTCTGGGCAAGTGCACCTGTTGTCAAAGCAATGTGAGATAGAAAGCTCTGAGAGTTCTCATGGCTTACCTGTCTTAGACCAGAGTGACATCACAGCAAAAGAGGTATTGGACAGTTATTCTGGGACAGTTATTCTAGAGTCACTTAGTCATGAGTGTTTGCACACTTGTGTTGGGTCCTTGGTGTCAGCTGTTCTCAGCTCAGTCAGGAAGGCTCCTTCAGTCTCAGGTGAATGGCCCAGTTCTCCAAAGACAGCACACATCCAGGACTTGAGTGTGGGTGTGAGAAGACCTCACATGCTAGAAGCTTCCAGAGAGAAAGGGTGCATGGGGAATGAGGGAAGCAGTCACTCATCCCCACCTTCAGAGGCACACAGCCATGCACGTCAGAGACATCTGCCCATGAAATTGTCTTAGGCTGTCCAGTGTTTTGGTTCCAGTAACAAAACCCAGACTGGAAATGAGTGAGATTCCTTCTTTACAGCTGATGGGCAGCCAGACAGGAAATGACACACAAAGCAATGCTCTCCTAGAAAGAGGACCTAATGAGCTGGGCAGAAGTTGAGCTCAGGGACCAGAGACCAGAGGCAGAAGAGCAAATCAGGCTACTGCAGATAAAGAGGGACCCATGAGGAAATGCAGTTGGGTGGATAGGAAGAGAGAACTGAAAAAAAAAAGTGGCATAGTATTCTAGGAATTAGAGTCTAGTCATTGGGGAAGAGAAAGTTTGCGCTGGCTCTTCCTCCTCCCAGTTTCAGATAAGTACTTCTGAGTCACCCAAGGTGGAGAGTTGACAGGTGGAAATAGGAAACCCAACTATGAGTTTTTATGAATTTCAGGAAGTCTGAAATGCATCCAGTTCCCTCTTATTTTCAGGGCTCCTATTTGGGCCAATAAGCATCACAACCACTATGTTTTTCATGTCAGGGGTTTGGATGTAAAGGAAAAGCTTATGCATTGAGTATAAAGTTATTCTCCAAAACTATGCTCACTTAAGAAACACACTAAAGAAGAAGCTTTTCCTTCCAACAATGGAATATGACATGATAACTCCCTACCGACCCAGTGAAGCAGTAAGACGTGCACATGTGGATAAGTGAGACAAATCATTCTACCCTATCTGGGTTCAGACAGACCCATCTTCAGGTGTGATCCATCTCTCCCAATTGGGTCACGACATGAGAATTAGTCTATGGCCTTTCAATGGCAACAATTGTAGCAGTCTTGCTGTTTAAAACTGAACATATTCATAAATGACACTCAGACTCACATGTGAGATTAAAGAAAATGTCATTACCTATTGTTGAGTCAACATAAGTTGTTTACCCACAAATGAGGCTGTTTAATTCCTCTACTAAGAATGTTCCAATGGTTTCCTACTATACATTAAGTAAAATCAAAATTTCTCTAACAAAATAAAAAAAAAGACCTATCAATTTCCGGGATCAGCTTCATGGTGTAGTGTCAAGCCACCTTCTGCAACACCAGCATCCCATCAGGGAATTGACTTGTGTCTCTATGAGTGTCAATTCATATGCTGACTGCTCATTTCCCCTCCAGCACCCTGCCTGTGGCCTAAGAAGGCAGCCAAGGATGGCCCAAGTTCTTGGGCTCCTGCACCCACATGGGGGATCCAGAAGAAGTTCCTGACTCTGGTTTGTGTTCGGCTCAGCTCCAGTCCTTGTGTCCACTTGGGGAGTGAACTCCAGATCTGCAGGAGATGGCTCATATGTTTGAACTCCTGCCATGCACTTGGGAGATCTGAATAAAGCTCATGGCTTCTGATTCCTGGTTTTGGTCTAATCAAGCCCTGGTGGCTGTGATCATCTTGGATCAGGAGTAACAGACTGAAGACCTGTCTTTACTTACCCCCTCTCTCTGCAACTCAAATAAATACATATATCAATCAAGCTTTTTCTTTTTTTTAATACTTAGCAGTGACCACATGACCTAGCTCCTTCAGACACCTAACTGGTAACAGGATTTGTTTTGGTACTTCACTTTTCAGACAAGCCTACCTCCTCTAGCCACAGGAATCTTATATCTACATCTTAAACACAACTCCTTCATCATCAGGGCATTTGCACAGGCCTTTTGCTCTGCTGGGAATACTTTTCCCTGCAGTTTGGAGTTTGCCTTCATTGTTTTGTTCTAAATTCCAATGATGTGTCTTCAGGAAGTTTACCTTGACACCACTCTCAAGGTGCAATCTTCAATTGAACTGTCAGCTTATCTATTTGTCCCTGTGTCTCCTCTGACTGGCACACAGAGAAGCAACAGTAGCAGTACACAAAACAACAGTAGGTTTTTCCTAAGTTTTTGTTGTACTGGGAAGTGACTTAACCTTGGAGAGACAGACATCTAGGCAACATATGTGAGATTTGGAGTTGTACTCTGAGATATGCGATCCTTTCTTTATATTGAGAGATCACGCCAGACAAGTGTAGGGTTTACTAAGGAGTCCTTATTAACCAAGTTAGGTGATAACAAGGCCCACTAAAATTAACAAACGACAAATCCAAATGGCAATCCAGTTCAAATTGAAACCCTCAGGGAAGCAAATGTTCATTACTCTGAAGTTCATCCCAGCCTCCCCAACAATGTAAATTATCCTAACAAACATGCAGCAAACAACCTGGACCCACTTACAAAGCTGCAGACATTCACCTGTCCCTGACTTCTTCGCCCATTTTCCATTAGTACCAGGTGTTGCCTCTCTTGGAACTCTTGAATGTACACTAATTAGAAATACAAGAGAGCCCACCACAACAGCCTGGTGCCTAAAGTCTTTGCTTTACTTGTGCTGAGATCCCATATGAGATTCCATATGCTTGCTGTTTCCCTTCCATCTCCTTGCTTGTGGCCTGAGACAGCAATTGAAGACAGCCCAAAGCCTTGGGACCCTGCACTTACACAGGAGACCCAGAAGAAGCCCCTGCCTCCAGGCTTGAGATCAGCTCAGATTCAGTGCAATGGGAGTGAACCAGCAGGTATAAGATCTTTCTCTCTGTTTCTCCTATCTGTAAATCTGTCTTTCCAATGAATAAATAATCTTTTTTAAAAGAAGGAAATACAAAGTATTCTAGCATTAACATCTTTACTGACCCACCCAAGCGGTGAACAGAGAAGATGAAGAATACTGACATAGAGGGGCCATTCAGTTGGAGTGCCAGAATGTTGGTAAACAACCTGGTCAAGAGAGCGAGCTACTCTGTATCATGAGGAGGGCTTATGTATGAGGGGAGCGGTTACCCAACAATGCAGTACGGCCCCCTCTTATGTTCATCACAGATGAGCAGAAGGGACCACATGACTGGGGGCAGGGGCTAAGGAAGGAGGAAGTGGTTCCTTCTAAGCTCTTGACCCTGAACTAGGTGCCTAACTCACAATATTAACACTTTCTTTGTGAACAAAATTTAAAGGAATTACAGATATTTCAGTTTTTAAGAATAAAATTATGTGACATTGCCACTTGCTTTTATTTTTGCTGCTGTTGTTGAATATGATTGCCTTGGTTAGTATGGACCTTTTTTAATTCCACAAACAATTTTAAATTATTTTTCTAATACTGTAAAAGATAATTAGTATTTTGATAAAGATGGCATTGAATCTGTATGTTGCTTTAGGTAGAATAAGCTCTTCTGAGTGCTTTGATTGGTTTATTTATATTGTCACTATTTCATTGGTTTCATCTTAGTAGATTATATATATTCAGAACATATCCATTTCTTCATCAACACTCAACTTTATTCTGTGTGTTTCCTGTGATGTAAATGTAAGACTCTTCCTCTCAGAGTGTGCCTGGCTGCATCAGGCTCCAGTGGGGGCTGATGAAATAATGCAAAATCTCAGGTCCCTGATCTCAGCCTGGTGAGCTGGAATGCCTGTTGCATTTCATCTGCAAATCAGAGTGTTAAAAACATTGAAAACAGATAAAGGCCATTTTTAAAGATTTATTTATTCTTTTTTTATAATTTTTACATTTTTTAAAAGATTTATTTCATTTTATTTGCAAAGTAAGATATATAGAGAGGAGGAGAAACAGAGAGCAAGATCTTCCGTCCGTTGATTCACTCCCCAAGTGACCACAATGGCCAGAGCTAAGCCGAGCTGAAGCCAGGAGCCTCTTCTGCGTCTCCAGTGTGGGTACAGGGTCTCAAACTTTGATCCATCCTTGGCTGTTTTCACAGGCCACAGGAAGGGAGCTGGATGGGTAGCAGGGCCACCGGGACTTGAACTGGCACCCATATGGTATCATAGCACATGCAAGACAAGGACTTTAGTCCCTAGGTTACCATGCTGGGACCAGGTAAAGACTGTTTTAAGGTGTTTGTTTTTTGAATAGTGATGAAAAACTGGGGTCTATCATATACAGCTGTGGGGGTATAACAGAACATGCATCCAGACAAAGATGGATTCCCAATGAAACTGTTGGACATGTGTAGACAATGGGATGCTGGACTATCTCACATTGTACCAACAATGTCGGGGTACACTTAAATAAGAGACTGATAGAATAATGATTCCTTATGAAAGACTATTGTAACAAAATGGGGAAAATCTGGTGGAGGTGGGAGTTTGGGGGGGGGGATCCCAGCCTGTACAAAATTGCACAACAATTCAAAATTCAAAATAAAAATATATTTTTTAAAAAGGTGTTTGTTTTTTTTTAACTGTTGCTGAGAAACCTGTGACTTAAGAACGGGGCAGAGCCTAAATTAACTATTTAAATTCCTGTGACTGTGCAGGGAGTAGAGCCCTTGTGGGAATGTAGGAGTTGGGGAGCATGCTGAGGTGGGGGCACAGGAGGGGCTGACGACTGCCTGCACTCTTGTCCCTATTTACAGGCAAGGCAGCTGGGGCAGCTCAGTTACGGCCTGCACTGTGGCTGTGAAGAAAGGCTATGTAGAACACGTCCTGTACACAATATCCTTAAAAAGAAACTTCAACACTCCCCCTCCTCCAATTCCAGGATGAAAGTTAATTTATGGACATTTTTACTATTTTTTCAGACGTTGGCACTTATTTTTCTGTGCTAATTAGAATAATGACATGAAAAGAAGAGCCATCTATGAAATCATGAAAATAACTGAGGGTGATAGAGCAATTAAAAATGACTTTTAATCATAACTGGTAACTCAATAGACAACAGACTCGAATCAGCATTAGATAATAGTAAAATTACAAAGGCATATGGGGGAAATCAGGAGCAATCCTAACAACCTCTTAACAGGTGGTCATATGCACAGAGCAGGGGGGTACCCCCAGAGTGGAACAGGTGCACAGGAGGAGGCTTGTATCCCAACCCTGAAGACTCCCAGTTCCTCACCAAGGACTATTAGTATGGGCACCAAGGACTACATCCCAACTACCAAGGAGACCACGGAGAATTGGAGTGCCTTCGGAAGCCAAGAACTCTGAGGTCACCCACCCCCATTTGGATCTACCACATGGGACGGAAGAAGTCCAAATCCTGCCTAGCAGATTCCAAGGCCATCAGAACGACAACCAGGAGCACCGAGCGGTCCGCAGAAACAGAACAATAAACTTCCTTTGGGACTAGGGAGAGGAGCTTTCTCTGGTCCTTTCCTGATTCCAACTTTGGGTCCCCACCCTCGCTGGCAATGACCATCAGGATCGCTCCAGAAACCCCTCAAAACAAACAAATAAATGAATAAAAAAAGTAGAATGGATAGACAGAGAACAACAAGGAAATCTTAGAATCAGATAGGAAACGGTCAGCGGGAATACACTGGGTGGGACACAAAGATTAGTTACTCCTCAGTAGGGTATTGAAGATTTCTCTGCATACCCCTCCTAAAACTGCTCACCTAAACTGTTGACATATGTCTTGTTATAGAGTTCGACTACCTGAAAAACAGCCAGGTTCAGCAAAATCATGCTTCAACGCTATCAACTGCTAAATACTAAAATGGAAATAGACATGAGACAGCTGAATAGCAATCTATAGCCATTTTAAGGTGTATAGAACCCAGTTGTATGTAAACTAATAATTGAAATGTCAATGAAGAAGTCACAGGATGTGGTTCAGAACTTACATTCTTTTTTTTTCTTTTCTTTTTCTCTTTTAACATATTGGTTACTCAATACTATGTCAACTTATTCCATAATGTTATAAATTGTTACTGATGTAATGTCGGGGCTTTTAATTGAATGAGACGTACTCTGCCGGCTCTACCTTCAGACCAGAGATGGTCTCCCCAAGAAACCGTTGAACTTATCTGGACAATAAGATGCTGGACTTTATGCTTGGTAAATGCTTGCAATGAAAGAATCTCAACTGAGTTTGAACTGTGGTAATGCAACAAGGTGGAGGAATCACTATGGGGGGGGGGGCTTTGGGGAGGGGTGGAAGGAATCCCCGTGCCTATAAAACTGTCACATAATGCAATGTCATCAGCAAAAAAATGACTTTTAGATGCTAATGAAAAACTAGGATGGTACGAGAGAAGTAATACTCACAAATTCAAAAATCACAATTTCATTCAAAATTTTAACAATAAAAGAGTCTGTTAAAGTTAGAAAATACATGAATGAATGTGGTTAGAACTTTACTGGACGCAATTAGGGAATATTTGTTTAGACTATGTTACAAGTGACATAAATTGAACAAAAGCTGTAGGACTTAGAGCATCCACTTGAAGAGACAAATAAGACACATTTTCTAAGAATTCCAGAAGGAAAGGATGAAATGACAGATAGGTGACAAAAACTTTAATAATATAACAAATATAATTAAAAAGTTATCACAGATATAGCTGAGAGTTTTCTCAAATTGGAATATAAATATTCACGTAGATGTGTTCATGGAGAACTCAGAACAAAGTTGGCCAATAAAAATTAAAAAAACAATCATCTCTCACTCAGACCACATAGGGATCTGAGGAATATGAAGCTCATAAAAACACATACCTCATTGATGGAAGCAAACGAGAACTTGAAGAGCTGCCCAGCAGCATTCCTGAGGTATGCCCTGGGACTGAAGGTCTCACTTGATGCATATTAAGGTTCTTCCTTTAAGGTGTCAGTTGCTCATCTGAGTTTCCGACTCATCACTACTGTCTTTTCTGGATAAAAACACCTCCTTCTACATGCCTTAGTTCACCCTAAGATTCAGGACCTGAGAGAGCTCCACCTGATGTAGCTGCTGGAGGCTGCTGTGTCATGGCTACTCTGCCTTCTGATTGGCCATTGCCTGAGATGCACCATGATGTGCCATGTGACATCACAATATCAGCCCAGGGTAGATGCCAACCATCACTACAAGGAAACACTCAGCTCTTTCTCAGGCAAAATAGTTTCACTTAAAATGAAGAGTATTGGGCTTGGCAGCATGGCCTAGTGGCTAAGGTCCTCGCCTTGATCCCATATGGCTGCTGGTTCTAATCCCGGCAGCTCCACTTCCTCTCTAGCTCTCCTCCTCTCAGTATATCTGACTTTGTAATAAAAATAAAATAAATCTTAAAAAAAAAATGAAGAGTATTTACTTATAAATCCTAAAACATGTTGAAAATTCTAATGGAAAAGAAGTATTTCACTGGGTGATAAATAAATCTAAAGATAAAAAGTGAAGTGCAAAAAACAAAAATAACTAAAGAACAGAGTTTAATTAACTGGAACTATATTAAAAAGCATGGTGACTTGGAGGAATATAAAAAAAAAAGGAAAAGAAAAAATGAAAAAAATGGTACATCATCTTACCTGGGAGGAGTTTGCAAGGGAAATCATAAAAATAATAAAACAATATCTAAAATTTCACTATGTTTTCATTTCAGTGAGAATAAAAATCAAAATATGTAGAGTTCAGACAGTATTAGCAGAACTTAGAGACAAACAGACTTATTCAATGTATGATAATAAAGCATACAAGAAGATCAGATCCTGAATGTCAGCATGGACATTTCACAAAGACAGGAACAGTACATGAATTTGTAGTAAGCTGTGTTAGAGTGTGGGTAAAATGTTATTATTGGGCAGTGTGAAGTTCCTTTGTGTGGAAAAAAAACGCTACTTTGTTAGGTCAGGAGGCACCTGGACTTTTGGAGGATTCCGCTTTAGTGATAAATCTGTTCTTTGTTTTCCTGTAACTTTGTGAGCCCAGATGCAGGGGGGCAAGGGCACAATTCTTCTCCAGTCCCAGGAACATGAGGAAGATAAGGGTGTGAGAATGGAATAAGCCACATAGATAATGGCTATGGGAACAGAACAGGCTGCCTGTGCTTGAAGGCCATAAAAGTTAACATGTTTATTCTGGAGATTAGCCCTCTATCATCTATGTAGTGCATGAAGATCTTGTCCCATTCTGTGGGTTGCTGTTTTACTTTGTTGATTATTTCCCTTGCTGTGCAGAAGCTTCTTAGTTTGATGAGGTCCATTTGTTTATTCTGGTTTGATTGCTATTGCCTTTGGTGTCCTTTTTAGGAAGTCAGGACCTACCTCTAGATCTTGCAGAGTATTTCCAACATTTTCTTGCAGAAGCTTGAAGGTTTCTGGATGTAGGTTTAGATCTGTTATCCATTTAGATTTGATCTTAGCGTATGGTGAAAGATGTGGGTCTATCTTTTTGTTTCTGCAGGCTATCAACCAGTTGTCCCAACAGCATTTATTGAACAGACCTTCCCATTTGCCTGGATTGTCGCTTGTCTTTTTGTCAAAGATTATTTGGCTGTAACATGTTATGTATGTTATATGTGTGTATAAACTAAAATTGAAATGTCAATGAGGTGGTCACAGAAGGTGGTTAAGAACTAGCATTTATTTTTAACATATTGGTTACTCATTACTATGTCAATTAATTCCATAATGATGTAAATTTTTACTAATGGTATGTTGGAGCTTTTAATTGATCGGGATGATACTCTGCTGGCTCTGTCTTCAAACCAGAGAGGGTATACCTAAGAAGCCATTGAACTTGACTGGACAATAAGATGCTGGACTCTATGTTTGGTATATGCTTGCAATAAGGGACTCTCAACTGAACTTGAACTGTGGTTATGCAATAAGGTGGAGGAATCCACCATGGTGGGAGGGTTGGGGAGGGCTGGGGAGGGCTGGGGAGATCCCAGTACTTATGAAACTGTGTCACATAATACAATGTAATTAATGAATTTAAAAAAAAAGAAAAAAAATTTAGAATAATTAAATAGCACTCCACTACTAAAGAAAATTCTATTGGACTGTGCTAATGTTTATTAATAATTCTGTATCAGTGGATTTTTTTACATTAAACATTTATAAATTTTACAATCAAATATAGATATACACTCCTACCCACAAATTGGGGGTGGGTAGGGAGAGAAGAGATTATCACATGAAAGTTAAAAACTAAAAATAAGAAAAATAAAGTGCAGTACCAGTAAAAAAAAAAAAAGTTAACATGTCTAAGGTGGTTACTTTTGATGTATTTCCCAACCCAAAAGGACCTATATAAGCTGCTGTTTTGGACTGTTCAAGGTCTGACCGTCCCGCTTGGCTGGCCTGTGTGCCCTAAGTGCGGTCTGACCCCAGCATGCTGGCGCAATAAACTCTGTTTGCTGTTTGCATTACCAGTGAGACTCTTTGTCATTCTCTGGGGGTTGACCAGCTCGCACCCTGACAACCGCGGGCTTTAGCTCGGACTCTAACAGCTGTTCTTTAATAAATGGGGTATTGCAAATTACAGTGACCATAGGAAGCATCTTTGTACCCTTCTGAGTACAGAACTGAAGTACAGGACTCTCTTGTTTGGGTGCCTCTCACAAGTGCAGACATACTCACTGCAGCAAAATGCCAGCCCCTGCTTTTTACTTTAATTTCTCATCGTTTCAGTAGACTTTTGATTTCTTGTTGGTTGTTTTTTTTGTTGTTTGTTTGTTTAGATTTGGATTCCACTGGTGCAATACAGAAACCTTGAAGAGAAGTTTGAACTGCACAGCAAAAGAATTTCAGTAAAGGGCCCGGCGGCGTGTCCTAGTGGCTAAACTCCTAGCCTTGAACGCCCCGGGATCCCATATGGCCACCGGTTCTAATCCCGGCAGCTCCACTTCCCATGCAGCTCCCTGCTTGTAGCCTGGGAAAGCAGTTGAGGACAGCCCAATGCATTGGGACACTGCACCTGCGTGGGAGATCCAGAAGAGGTTCCAGGTTCCCGGCTTCGGATTGGCATGCACCGACCCGTTGCGGCTCACTTGGGGAGTGAATCATTGGACGGAAGATCTTCCTCTCTGTCTCTCCTCTCTGTATATCTGGCTGTAATAAAATGAATAAATCTTTACAAAAAAAAAAAAAAGAATTTCAGTAAAAACTCGGGGCAGGCGCCCAGTGCAATAGTCTAGCTACTAAAGTCCTCACCTTGAACACACCAGAATCCCATGTTGGTGCCAGTTCTGCTCACAGAGGCCCCACTTCCCATTTAGCTCCTTGCTTGTGGCCTGAGAAAGCAGTAGAAGACAGCTGAAAGCCTTGGAACTCTGCCCCTGCATAGGAGACCTAGAGGAGTCTCCTGGCTCCTGGTTTCAAATCAGCTCAGCTCTGGCTATTCTGGTCACTTGTGGAGTTAGTTACCTGGTGGAAGATCTTCCTCTCTTTCTCTCTTCCTCTCCATATATCTGACTTTTGAATAAAAATCAATCAATAAAATAACCCTTGGGCACATCTGATTCTTGATCAGGTGGATATTGGTCTCAGTGGAAGAGGGTCCTTGATATCTGTGACAGTCAGCTCTGGGCAAGTAGATAAATACCACATCTGTTCCTAGGATAGAGGTGGCCTGGGAGACACAGGGTCCTTTCCTGTGCCGTGTGTCCCCATTGCAGTGATATCAGCAGAACACTGTTGTGTTCACCCACCAGAGTGCCTGTAGGATGATGACAGATACAATCTCCTGGAGACTATGCTTTGTAAACCGTTGGATGCTCTTTCTCCCTGGCATTTCAGAAAATTGGGGAAAATTGAGGGAAGATATATTTTAAGATCAGTATTACAGATGTATTCCCAAAGACTTGGGTCTTTGTTGAGAGAATGTTTGATTAATGAGATTTATTCATGTTTCGTGGAAAGGCAAATTTAAAGAGAAGAGATACAGGAAGATCTTTCCTCCCCTGACTCACTCCCCAAGTAGCAAAACACCTCAGCTGACCTAATCCGAAGCCAGGAGTATAAGGAACCTCTTCCAGGTCTCCCACATGAGTGTAGGGTCCCAAGGCTTTCAGTAATTCTCTACTGTTTTCCCAAGCTACAAGTAGGAAGTTGGAAGGGAAGAGAAGCAGCCAGGATATGAACCAGTGCCCATATGGGATCCCGGTAGATGCAAGGTGAGGATTTTAGCTACTGAGCCATTGAACAAGGCCAATAGTGGTGCCTTGTAAGGAAGGGGCTTCATGGCATTTGAATCACAAGATTGAAAATGTTGTGCAAAACAATCTCCTTTTATTTCAAATAAGATTTCCTTCAAAGTATTGAGAATATGGAAATAAAACAACAAACATCTCATAAAAATTAACAAATCCTTCAGTCAGTTACTTCAAAATTGCTACTGGGTTTCCAGAAAATGAAAATCCACTCGGTATTTTCCATTTCACAACATGGGTGTGATGTGTCTCCCCTCACTACAAGCAGCTACATGGTATAGAAGAAAAACGATTTCCATTATGAAAAGAGCTATTGAAACTGTTTACTGTATCTTGACAATAGGATGCTGGGCTCTCTGCCATTGTCCATGCCTGCAGTGATGGACCTATGACTGTGTATGAAGAACTATATTTTAATAATGATATAGAGTAACTAGGTGGAGGGGATGGAATTGGGGAGGGGATAAAGGAAATCCCAGGAGTCTATGGAACTGTATCATAAATTATAATAATAATAAATAAAAAAAGATAAAAAGAGCTAATGTTCAAGGCATTGTATAGAACACTACCATCTGAGAGGGGAACTAGTATTGGGTTCTTGGTTGGGCACTGTGTGTCATCTCCTTTCTTTTTGTAAAGATTTATATATTTTTTTACCTGAAAGGCAGAGGGAAGCAGATGGATTGTGAGGGAGTGACAGAAAGATAAAGACCTTTTGTCTGCTAGTCTCCAGTGGCTACAGTAGCAGGTCGGGGCTGGCAGGCAGAAGCCAAGAGCTCTACCCGGGTCTCTAATATGGGTGGCAGGGGCCCAATCACTTGGACCATCTCCTGATCTAAGGGGCTGGATCAGAAGTAGAACTGTATCTTTATTGATAGATAGGTAGATAGATAGATAGATAGATAGATAGATAGATAGATAGATAGATAACCTGTTGCCAAAACACCTCTATTGCTACAAGGTTGCTAACAGGCTGATTGTGTGGTTTGGCAGATTTTGAGATTTTGTAAGTTAGCAGAAAACAGGTTAATCAAAAAAAGTTCTTTAAGAACAAACAAACAAAAGCCAAACACTCAGAACCGTAACGGGTACTCCCATTTGGGATATCGTGTCCTAAGTGGTGACTTCTCCACTGTGAAGCATATCAGAGTTATCTGTGGATTGAGCAGCAGAAGTGCTGTACTGCAAGTATCTGTTTCCAATTTTTATACATGCAATTTCTGCATAATGTAGCTCAAAGCATGTTTGCACTTGTTGATCAGCCATTTCTGAGTTCCAGCGATTGGAAATGAACCGACCTTTGGGGCTGGACATATCTCCTGTGTGTTTAATTTTGCTGGGTAAATGTAAAATGGTCTGAAAGCTGCCGAGTTTGGAAAGCAAGGTGATTCTCTTCTATTGACTGAGCAAGTGATATTCTTAGAAATAAACACTGGGTGCTGTTTGTTGTGAGAAGCAAAGTTCTGTGGAAAATCCTTGGGAGTTGCAGTCAGACATGCAGGCCCGTGTTACTTCAATACTGTCTACTGACAAGGACAATTATCCAAGTTTTTGAGCCTACATTTTCTAAGATAGTCCTTTCCCTGTGTCCTTGGAGGATGACTTCTAAGACCCCCAGAAGAAGGCTGAGCTAGTGGATAGTCCTGAATCCTACAGTTTCACACCTTCACCTTCTCAACTAAACACATATCACAAACATTTCCTCTGGCTCAGCCACAAATCTAGCATGAATTTCTTTCTTTTGCTTCACAATTTCACAGTGAGATTATTCACGCTTTTCAGAGATCTGAGTAGCCCTAGTTACTTCTTCTTATGCGATTTCTTTCTGCACTTCATACGAAAATATCACCTTTTCACTCAAAAGAAGTAGTACTTTCTATCTTTTCTTTGGCATAGCCAAATTATCATCCTTACTTCTCTCAAGTCTGCAACTTCATTGGATAAAATAATGGCAGTGTGATGGCACAAGCAGTGTGATGGCACAGCAGTCAATCTCACACAATCACGTTACTAATGGAAGTGCAGGACATATGTTTTGGATGTACAGGATCAAGAGGTGAGTCACACCATAGCCAAGAATGAGTAGGGCAGCAGGAGCTACTGTCATAACCAGAATGGGCTGCAGCTAAAGATATGTAAACTGTTTATTTCTGGGGCCCGGCAGCATGGCCTAGTGGCTAAAGTCCTCACCTTGAACGTGCCCCAGAATCCCATATGGGCACTGGTTATAATCCCAGCAGCTTCACTTCCCATCCAGCTCCCTGCTTGTGGCCTGGGAAAGCAGCCGAGGATGGCCCAAAGCCTTGAGACCCTGCACCCACGTGGGAGACTCGGAAGAGGTTCCAGGTTCTGGTTTTGGATCGGGACAGCACCAGTCGTTGCACTCACTTGGGGAGTGAATCACCGGGCAGAAGATCTTCCTCTCTGTCTCTCCTCTATGTATATCTGACTTTGTAATAAAAGTAAATAAATCTTTAAAAAAAACTTTATTTCTGGCTTTTGCTATGCAATATGCCCAGGTGAAGGCAGGCACAGATAACAAAAATCACTGAATTTTAAAATGTTTTATAAGGGTGAATTGTATGAAAACTGAAGATGTTAAGATTTGTCTGAATCCCTGTTTTCAGAGAATATGGCGTACTAATTTAAAACTTCAGATGTGTGATACCAAATAGTTACAAGAAAAGAGAGGTAATGAAGATACGTGTAGATGTAATGTTTGGTGGGGGGGGGGGGGAAGAAAGGATACTGTCTTGACAAGATAATTGAGCACCATTGCCCTGAAAGCATCATCCTGGGTAAATATGGTCTTTAGGGATGGGGAGAGAATGCATGAGCAATTCTCATTGTGATTCCTCCTCCTGGTTTCCCAGAGTAGATCATTGCCCTGTGGAACCTAGAATGGCAGGCTGGATCGTTGTCCACATGCTAGGCAGAGATGGCAGGGGTATACAGAGTTACTGATAGAGTGGCTGAAGCAGCAGCAGAGCTCAAAAAGCTTGTCAGCACAGCACCTTTTAGAGGGATTCTGGCCCATTCACATGGCATGTAACTCTAAGTCTCACATGGCAGCAGAGTACAGGAGCAATTGGGGAAGAGAGATGAACATGTTTCATGCCACGCAGGGCTACTGAAGAGAGTGGAGGCAAGCCGGGAGTACTGCTTCTGCCGTGTGTACTGAGCTCCACTCCCCTGTCCAGACCTGCACCAGACTCCAAGGGTGGCAGAAGCAGAGACTGAGGGTTCGGCAGGTCTTCCAAGGTTGTGTGAACTACAGAATTAAATGAGAGCCATGGCATTTATGATATTATAGAGAGAAAATATCAAGACACAGGAAGAACCAACACCAAGAGAAGGACTACAAACTAAACAACTGTCTGGTGGACAATTGTAAATAATTTAAAATGATAATTAAGAACAAAGGAAGAAGTATCAATAAAGGCTGAAAAAATATTAATACTTATGTTAGGAATAATCAAATTAAAATACTGAATAGAAAAACTTACAATTTCTAGATAAGACATTTGTTGCAGTGTTTACTAAAGCTGGTGTTTTAGAATCTTGCAATAGTTTTTAGACTGCCTGGTTTGAATCCTGACTACTCCACTTCTAACACAGCTTCCTGCTCTTCCAAGGAACAGGTGGCATTTGAAGTATCTGGGTACCATCCACTCATGCAAGAGAGTCACACTAAATTTTTAGCTCCTGACTTTGGTCTGCCCCAGCTCTGCACATTGTAGGCATTTGGAAATTTAGAAGTTGTGGTAGAGGTGAAGCAGTGGATCATTTGGACATAAAACGGAACATAAAACGGAAATTGTAACAATGGAGCATAAAGTTAATGCATTGATAACAAACTTTAAAAAGTAGTGATGAAGAGATGAAATCTTTTCTCAGAAGGCATCAGAAATGAATGCACAATGAAAATTAGTAAGTATAGGCAATGTAAGAAGAGAAGTTGACATTCAAAGGGTGAAAGTATCCAAATACGAAAAAAAAATTACTTGAATAGAAAGTAAGAACTTGGGGATTGTTTGGCTTGGTATTTGAAATGGAGTTTGGAATACTTGCCTCCCATGTCATACACTATCTGGGTTGGAACCCTAGCTTTGATTCGTGGTCCAACTTCTTCCCTTTCTGCCCCCTGGGAGGCAATAGATGATGGATAAGGTTTTTGGGGCTCTGTCAGCCACATGGCAGAACCCAGTGAGTTCCTGCTTCTAGGCTTCAGCCTGATCCAGCCAATGATGTTGTGACCATTGGAGAGTGAAAATCTCTATTGTCCTCTATTCAATTCTTTTTTTTTTTTATTTTCTTGTCATTTTCTTTTTTTTTATTCATTAATGACATTGTATTATGTGACACAGTTTCATAGGTACTGGAAATCTCCCCACCCCTCCCCAAACCTTCCCACCATGGTGGATTCCTCCACTTTGTTGTATAACCACAGTTCAGGTTCAGTTGAGATTCCCTCATTGCAAGCATATACCAAACATAGACTCCAGCATCTTATTGTTCAATCCAGTTCAACGGCTTCTTAGGTGTACCCTCTCTGGTTTGAAGACAGAGCCAGCAGAGCATCACCCCGATCAATTGAAAGCTCCAACATACCATTAGTAAAAATTTACAACATTATGGAATTGACATAGTATTGAGTAACCAATATGTTAAAAATAAATGCTAGTTCTTAACCACCTTCTGTGACCACCTCATTGACATTTCAATTTTAGTTTATACACAACATATAACATATATAACATAACATGTTATACAAAATATCATATCATCTTAAATTAAGACAAACATGTGGTATTTAACCTTTTGGGATTGGCTCATTTCCCTTAGCATTATGGTTTCCAGTTGGGCCCATTTGGCCACAAAGAACTGCATTTTTTTTCTTAATAGCTGAGTAATATTCCATGGAGTAGATGAACCATAGCTTTCTTATCCAATCCTCTGCTGATGGGCATTTTGGTTGCTTCCATGTTTTTGCAATTACTGATTGTGCTGCTATGAACATAGGAGTGCATGCTGGTTTCTCATAAAACAAGTGTTCTGGATATATTCCTAGGAGTGCTATTGCTGGATCATACGGTATGTTGAATTTGAGTTGTTTGAATATTCTCCATACTGATTTCCATAGAGGCTGTACCAGCCTGCAGCCCCACCAGCAGTGGAGTAGGGTTCCCTTTTCCCCGCAACCTCACCAACAAGTGTTGTTGGTGCTTTTATTCATGTGGGCCAGTCTTACTGGCATTATGTGGTACTTCATTGATGTTTTAATTTGGATTTCCCTTATTGCTAGGGAACTTGAGCATTTTTTCATGTTTATTGGCCATTTGGGATTTGTTCCTTTGTGAAGTGTCTGCCCATTTCCCGTGCCCATTTCTTGAGTGGCGTGTTTGTTTTGGAATTTTGGTTGTTTTGTAGCTCTTTGTATATTCTGGAGATTAGCCCTCTATCATCTATGTAGTGCGTGAAGATCTTGTCCCATTCTGTGGGTTGCTGTTTTACTTTGTTGATTATTTCCCTTGCTGTGCAGAAGCTTCGTAGTTTGATGAGGTCCCATTTGTTGATTCTGGTCTTGATTGCTATTGCCTTTGGTGTCCTTCTTAGGAAGTAGGGACCTACCCCTAGATCTTGCAGAGTATTTCCAACATATTCTTGCAGAAGTTTGAAGGTTTCTGGATGTAGGTTTAGATCTGTTATCCATTTAGATTTGATCTTAGTGTATGGTGAAAGATGTGGGTCTATCTTTTTGTTTCTGCAGGCTATTAACCAGTTGTCCCAACAGCATTTATTGAACAGACCTTCCCATTTGCCTGGATTGTCGTTTGTCTTTTTGTCAAAGATTATTTGGCTGTATCTGTGTGGGTTCCCGTCTGGTGTTTCTATTCTGCTCCATTGATCTTCCTCTCTATCTTTGTGCCAGTACCACGCTGTTTTGATAACCACTGCCCTATAGTATGTCCAGAGGTCTGGAACTGTGATTCCCCCTGTTAAGTTCCTGTTCCTCAGGATGGTTCTAGCTATTTGTGGTTTTTTTGTGTTTCCAGATGAACCTTTGAATCATTGTTTCCAGTTCCTTGAAGAATGTTTTGGGCAATTTGATTGGGATTGCGTTGAATGTATATATTGCTTTTGGCAGTATAGACATTTTAATGATATTGATTTTACCTATCCAGGAGCATGGGATGTTACTCCATGTTTTGAGGTCTTGTTCAATTTCTTTTTTAAGTAGTTTGTAGTTTTCTTCAAATAGGTCTCCTACATTTTTGGTTAGGTTTATTCCCTGTTACTTCATACTTTTCTTGTTGGTTAAATCTTTTTCCATCTTGGGGCTGTTTGCATACACTATGGCTGTTGATTTTTGTTCATTAATTTTGTACCCTGCCATTCTACCAAACTTTCGTACAAGTTCTAGCAGTCTCTGTATTGAGCCTCTTGGCTCTTCTACATAAGGAATCATGTCATCTGCGTATAGTGAAAGCTTGACTTCTTTGTTTCCCATTTGGATTCCTCTGATTTCTTATTCTTGTCTTATGGTCTCAGCGAGTACCACTAGGACTATGTTGAATAGTAGTGGAGAAATTGGACATCCCTGTCTTGTTGCAGATCTCAGTGGGAAGGGTTCCAGTTTTTCTCCATTCAGTATGATGCTGGCATTGGGTTTTTCATATATGGCTTTGATTATGTTGTGGATTTTTCCATCTATGCTTACCTTGGTTAGGGTTTTTAGCAGGAAGTGGTGTTGGATTTTGTCGAAAGCTTTTTCTGCGTCTATTGATACTATCATGTGATTCTTGTTTTTCAGTTTTTGGATGTGGTGTATCACATTTATGGATTTCCTTATGTTGAGCCACCCCTGCATTCCAGGGATGAATCCTACTTGATCTGGATGAATGATCTGTCTGATGTGTTTTTGAATTCTATTGGCTAGGATTTTGTTGAGAATCTTAGCATGAATGTTCATCAAAGAGATAGATCTGCAGTTTTCCTTCTCAGTTGGGTCTCTGGTTTTGGGATTAAGGTAATGTTGGCTTCATAGAATGAGTTTGGAAGGGTTGCTTCCTTTTCTATTGTTTTGAAGAGTTTGTAGAGGATTGGGGTTAGTTCTGTTCGGAATGTTTTGTAGAATCCTGTAGTGAAGCCATTTGGGCTTGGGCTTTTCTTTGTTGGGAGGTCTTTAATCACTGATTCAATCTCTGCTTCAGTTATGGGTTTGTTCAGGTCGTTTGTTGCCTCTGGGCTAAGTTTTGGCAGGTGGTAGAAGTCTAAGAACTTTTCTATTTCTTGGTGGTCTTCTGATTTGTTGGAGTATATTGCTTTGTAGCAATTTCTAATTATGTTCTTAATGGTTGCGGTGTCTGTTGTTATGTTGCCTTTTTCATCTTTGATGCTGTTAATTCTTGTTTTCTCTTGTTTTTTCTTTGTCAGTCAGGCCAATGGGGTGTCTATTTTGTTTATGTAATCAAAAAAACAGCTGTTTGATTCATTGATTTTGTGTATAGTTTTTTTTATTTCTATCTGATTAATTTCCTCTCTTGTTTTGATGATTTCTTGTTTCCTATTGTGTGTGTGGCTCTTCTGCTGTTGTTTTTCCAATTTCTGGAGGTGTGTGTTTAGCTCCTGTATTTGGCGCATCTCTTGGGCCTTGGCATGAGCTCCAATTGCAATGAGTTTACCAAATTTTGGAATGTTGTGTCAGAGTTTTCATTGGTTTCCATAAATTTTTTGATCTCATCTTTAATTTCTTATCTGATCCATTGTTTGTTTAATAGCATATTGTTCAGCCTCCAAGCATTTCTGTATTTCCTGGGGCATTTTGAATTGCTGATTTCCAGTTTCATTCCGTCGTGGTCTGAGAGGGTACATGGTATGATTCCTATCTTTTTGAAGTTATTTAGATTTTCTTTGTGTCCTATCATGTGGTCGATCCTGGAGAAGGTGCCATGCACTGCTGAAAAAAATGCATAATCTGTGGCCCTAGGATAAAAAATTCTATAAATATCTATCATGTCCAGCTGTTCTATTGTTTGTATGAACTCTATTGTTTCTTTGTTGAGTTTTTGTTTTGTTGATCTGTCTATTGTTGTTAGTGGGGTGTTAAGATCACCCACAATTATTGTGTGCATATCTATGTCTCCCCTTAAGTCCGTAAGTAATTGCTTCACGTAGCTAGATGCCTTGGAATTAGGTGCATATATGTTCACGATGGTAATTACTTCCTGATGGATCAATCCCTTCACCACTATATAATGACCTTCCCTGTCTTTTTTGATGCTTGTAAGATTGAAGTCTATATCATCCGGAATTAATACAGCTACCACTGCCTTTTTATCATGTTCATTGGCGTGATATATCTTTTTCCTCTCCTTCACTTTCAACTTCTTGGAGTCTTTTCTGGTTAGATGTGTCTCTTGTAGGCAACAGATACTTGGGTCCTGCTTGATTATCCATTCTGTTAATCTGTGTCTTTTGATTGGTGAGTTTAGGCCATTTGTGTTAAGAGTTAAAATTGAGAGGTTGCAATTTTGCCCTGCCATACATATGTGTTTTTGTGGGTGTTGATATCTGTGTAATTGCCCCTCTTTGTGTGGACTTTAGTGGGGAGACCTTCCTGTTTGCCATCTTTGCTTATGATTTGCCTCCTTTTTTTCTGGATTTAGTGCATTTCTAAGGAGATTTTGTAGAGCTGGTTTTGTGCTGGCATATTCTTCTAATTTCTCTTTGCTATGGAAGTATCTGATTTTGTTCTCCAATACGAATGAGATCTTTGCTGGGTACATTATTCTTGGTTGACAGTTGTTCTGATTCAGAATTTGGGAGATCTTTGTACATTCTCTTCTTGCTTGTAAGGTCTCTTTAGAGAAGTCAGCAGTGATTCTGATTGGTTTTCCCCTGTATGTGATCTTTTCTCTGCTTCGTATTTGTCTCAGGATTCTTTCTTTGTCTTCGTTGGAGTGCAACTTGAGCACCATATGTCTGGGTGAAGATCTCTTTGGGTCATATCTGCTGGGAGTCCTCTGACCGTCCTGGATTTGGGCTGGGTTTTTGTTCCAAGTGTTTTGGAAGTTTTCCTGTATAATTTCTTCAAGTACCATTTGCATTCCTTATTCTCTTTCCGCTCCTTCAGGAAGGCAATAATCCTAATATTCGATTTTCTGAGGTTGTCTTTCATTTCTTGTATGGTCTTATTGGCTTTGTTCAGACTTGTCTCCAGCTATTTAATGAGCTGGGTATGATCATTTTTCGTGTCTTCCATTTCAGAGATCCTCTCTTCTGCTGTATTTATTCTGTTGGTTAGGCTCTCAATTTTGTGCTCTAAGTCATGGATTTTACTTTTCATTTGTTGTATTTCTGTGACTATGTGGTTCTTGAATTCCTTGAAGTCCTCCCAATTCTTCTCATTGTCTCTGTCAGATTGTAACATGATTTTTTTGAATTCCTTGTCTGGTAGATCTTCCATGTCTTCATCTCGCATCTCCGAAATACACATTGGCTTTTGATCCTTTATTGGTGGGGTGTTAGCTCTTTCATCTGGATCATTACCTTTTCTGGTATTTCTTCCCGTGTGTTAGTGTTTCTTTTTTGAGAGACCCAGGCACCAGCGAGCTGAGGGGTCTCCAAGCACTATCTCGCAGAGATCGGAGCCTGCAGGCATGGAGTAGCAGGGTGTGGGGATTTTCAAGGCACTTTTGGTGCGTCTCCAGTACACTGGACCTCAGGTAGGCACTTCTAAGGCCCAGCGGATTCAAGGAGCACTCTCAGCTCATCCACTACACGTATGTGACTACAGGGCATGTGGGAATGAAGGCACTCTCTGTGTGCCCCTCTGTGCAGGAACACAGGGCACAGAGAATTCTAGATGCTTTTTCAGTATGTCCCTAGTGACAGGAACTGTAGGGCGTGGAGGATCCAGGCGCTCTCTGGGAATGCCTCCTGCACATGGGTCCGCAGTGTCCTCCTTGTTTGTATCCCAAGCACGGGACTGTAGGGCGTCGGTTGTTCCAGGTGCTCTCTGGAAGCGCCTCCTGCTCAGGTCCGCCCACCCCAGCAGTGCGTGACCACCCAACCCAGTGCTCCTGTGCGGGTCCACCCACCCCAGCACTGGCATGGGACCGCCCATCCCAGAGGCTCGCCCGGGTCCTCACAGCCCAGAAGTGTGTCCGGGTTCCTGTGGGTCAGTACCGCCTAGCTGTGTGCCAGTCCTCAAGGCACGGGGGAGTATTCAGTGTGCCTTCTACCTTTCTCCTCAGCACACAGGACCGCTGTACATCACCTGCAAGACACAGTTTTGGCAGTTTCAAGGCACTTGCCTTGTGTCCCCAGACGCTGGAATCTCCGCGGGGTGAGGGATGGGGAGATGAGCACCAAGGATGTTCAGGCTCTGTGCATGTCCCTGGAGGGTGAACTCTTGGAGCCTCCCACCCACTGGTGCCCCTACCCAGCTTACTCAAACCTCAGGTTCTTGCAGTCTGCCTCTGCCGCTGGTGAGGACCTTCGCCATGGGTGTAGCTTCTGGAGGCTGCAGCGTGTGTGGCCGGTGCAGCAGCTGCTGTTGGTTTCTATGGCTGCTGCATCTCCTGCGGCTGCGGGTGTGGCTCCTGGCGGCTATGACTCAGTAGATCTGGAGTGGAACGCTGTCTTCCCTGTCTTTTGTTTTATTTTGCTTTGTTTTTTTCCTGGTTGCTCTTCCAAATTGTGTGGATTATTTTGGCTCCACACTGTCCATGGAACTTACCGCTCCTCTTCCTGCAGCTCTATGCTGCTCCACTTACGCTTTTGTCACGTTCTATCCCTCTCTGTCTGTGAGTTCCCTCACATCCATCCTCCTATGTCTGCCAACTTGCGAGTCTCCCTCTGTCCTATTTTTTCCCCTTTAAATAAATAAAAATTCTTTAAAAGTTTTTACATAAACTATAACGAAAGTCATCTTCGAATGAAAACAGCATATTGAAAGATTTCTAAGAATATATACTCAATAAAGAATTTAAGTCCTGACATATTTCAGTAGACTGTAAGTTGATCTGATAGCCAGGGCGAATCCAGAAAATTCCTGAAATTAAAGGCAGATCTTTCAAAATATCTGAAAATCAACAGTGGCTTCAAGAAGACCACTGTGTTTTATTTTCAAGTGATCTGATCAGAAGCAATATGAAACACTGTATCAATGAACACATAAATCAAGTGCAAGACTGTCCACTGAATCTTATTAAGGAACGGAGATAATGATAATAAAACAGCCAGGTGTTTGAATAAGCTATGTTTAGATATTTGAGACAGTTAAAAACAGCAAAGCCAAGGAACAAGTTAAGGATGCAATTGATGATTTAGCATACATAATTCAAATTATTAAGCACTGATTAATAAAACTTTTCAAAACTAGATGTTGTTGGTTATAGTATCACCAATGTTTAAATCTTTATTTCTAATTTCTTAAAAAAATATATTTGTAAAGCAGAGTTACTGCAAGGGATGAAGAGACAGAGAGATCTCCTTTGTGTTGGTTGGCCACAATGGCTGGGCCTGAACCAACTTGGAGCCATGAGCCAGGAAATGTATCTACACATTTGGCAAGTTCTCTAGAACTTGGATTATATTTTTTGCTGCTTCCCATGCATACTGACAAGCAGCTGGATTGGAAATGGAGCATCTGGAACTCAAACAGCTACCTACAAGAGATGATAATGTTGCAGGCTGTTGCCCAATCCACAGTGCCACATCACTGGTCTCCAAACACTAATCTTATAGAAAATACATATAACTAAGAAAAAAGAAAAAAATATTTTCCTGTTCACAAAGTAGATGTCTGATACTACATCTGTGGAGTGGGATTTTCCTCTCATCCAGCAAGTGTCCAATTTTTGGCAGACAATAGCCAAGTCTCAATCATGACACCAACTACCCACAGTTAGGTTAGACTCCATAGAGTAAGGGCTCTCTCCTGTAAAAGTACGTTTCCCATGTCCAATGTCAAGGGTGAGGAAGGGATCTCTAGTGTAGCCAAACCTTTTGTCACATTTGGCTGCACACTGGAGGATAGAAAGACCCTATCCTCAGCATTTGTATTTTTCTAGATTGGCTCACAAGACCTAGGCAAGCAATTGAAACATTGCTTCAGGCTCATTACACATGGTGTCTTTATCGGTAATCATTTTTAAGAATTGTTATTTGGGTGAGCATGGGGTGGTAGCTGAGCACCTCTAGGCCCAATACCTGCTCCATGAAAACATCTTTCAAAGGCACAGGTGTACACCTAGATGAAGATAGAGGAGAAGGTGTAAGTACTCTCTTGTGGAGCCTGTGCCGCCACCATCTGCCCGACATTCAGCATGCTCTCAATGACTTCTGCGCTGGAGTCTTACAGAAGCTTCACTTTACAGTAAGACTAAGTCACTATTAACTCCCCATCCAGCCTCTCTTCTTTCTGCGAGGTCCGGACATGAGACTGAAGTACCATCTCCCAAATCAATTACTGGTTCCCATGGCAAACGATCCCTCATCCACAGGGGCTTTCTCATTAGCAGGAACTCAGGTGTGGTTGAAAGGGACATGTTTTTTAGAGATTTTAAGAGATGACAAAGGATGTTGCTTTCAAGTGTGTCTCTGGGGCTATTTCAAGAATTGAAGATGATAAGTAAACTTTTTTTTATAGTAACAGTAGCCCAGTCACTGCTGTTAGTGTTTTTGAAGTTGCATATCAGGAACTAGCAACAAAAATCAAGGTTTCTAATATTAAAACTGGAGCCATACCTCATTTAATAAATTACAGATTATTGTATGTGTTTCTGTAGGCAAATGAATATCATCAAAACTAAACACTTTGAGTATATAGTTATGCAAACAATGTACCAAAATATAGGCTACAAATGAAGCTTCATAAATTTGAAATATTTGAATTATTATAGATTAAATTGTGAGTCCTAAATATGATGCAACTAGAAATCAATAACAGAGGAATGACTTTGAAATGTGAGGTTAGGCAATTAAAGAAGAATGTTAGGAGACTCTGAACAGATACATTACATTAGAAGTTGTTATGTACTAGCGCATTTAAACTTAGATGAAATGATAAATTCCTAAGGAAATATTTGACCTTAGAAACTGTCAGTGTAATACAGAGCATGACCCACTTTCCAGCCTAACTCCTGTACTTGCCATGAGCTAAGGTTGGCCTGGCCCTGTCCAGTCCAACCCCTTCCAAAGCCAAACTACACAGTTGTCAATTGGTGGAGCTACTGTGTCTGATCTGACCAACACCAAAACCTGAATCACATGTACACTGGTGGGATCTATGGCACACCAAGAGAGTCCCCAAGTTCCCCCACCCGACCCACCACAATCCCAGATCTTGCACATGTCAGCAGGTTCTAGGTTCTTACCAGTCACAGACTACCACCCCCTCCGTACCAGCCTATGCATGTGTGTTGGATATTGTAACCTGGCCCACTGCATTTGCTGCAGCATGGGCCAACCCAGCCTGTCCTCAGCTCCAGTATCTACGAGTATCAGAGATTTCCATGGTCATGCCTAGCTCTCCTGTCACCACCCAGAGTTCCAAAAAACAGTTTAAATTGCAAATCACAGGGGTGGGCCCACACATTCCCCATAGAATCTGCCTGCAGACATAGTTCCCCGGCATGCTGGTTAGTGCCCTGGCCAAGCCTAACATTTTTTGCCACTATTTGGATTCTCACTGCTGAATGATGTAATTTAGTCCTGCCAGGTTGGTCCTTAGCCTAGATTGTATTGCTCACTAGTGAGTGATATTCATCATTGGCAATCCTAATTACACCAGCTCTGATCCCCCACAAGGACTGGAGCTTTGATTTGATGCCTAAAGTTCCTCCCATTCTCCCCCTCAAAAAATCACACTGCTGGGTGACTTGAGGGCTTCACCTAGTGCCATTGGCACTGGTGCCACCTCACCCAAGTTCCACTGCTGGAACCCCTCCCTGGGATGAACCCACCCATCTGGCTCTGAGCAGATGGCTGCTGGGGCATCCTACTCAAGCCCCACCTGCTGTCAGCCAGCCCCTGGGAATGAATATAATCTTGCACAGGTTGTCAATCAATGGGATTTTGCCCCCTGTTTCCGGTGGTCAGCTGCATTTTCTCTCCACTGGATGATGTTATGAGAGCACTCTTCAGGGATTGTAAGCATGCCCGCACTCAGAGGCAAAACTGAATACACTCTGGTACCTCATCTCAGAAGGGCTGCCACCACACTGCTCTGCACTGATGTACCATGGCACAAACACTGGGTGGATGAACTATCGCTAAAGGAAGGCAGAAGAAAAATATGCAGATGGAAATGACATTAAAAGTACATATGGACATAGTGAGGTAACGAATCTCTCCACAGCATCTGTAGTCAAATGCTTTTGGAGGAAGAGAAGGCACACTGTGGGAAGTGTGCATCTTGTGGGAAGATGAGCTGTGATTACAACATATCCAGCTCTGCTCCTGCTCCCTGCAGCCCTTCTGGGGTCTCTGCTGACTTCAGCTGCTAATATTGCTTCTTGTGCCTGAAATCTCCAGGGAGTCACCACGCTGAACTGTCCATAGGCAGGGAGTGGACACCTGCCCAGGGCAGAACTCAGTAGGGTCTCAAAGAATTTGGTGGATGACAGCAACAGAACACATTTGCATACAAAAATCACAGCACAAGCAGACAAATCAAAAGAGCCTGATTTTCTGTTTTCTTTGGATTCTCTAGCAGTGCATGCTGGTCTCTTTTTAGCAGCCCTCTGTTGGGAAGGGGTGACAAGGATGGAAATTTCTATCTCCAACTCACACACAGGAAAAGTATAAGACCAAAGCTGCAAAACTAAGTTATGATTTCTTTTTCTGTTTCTTAGGCAAGCTATTGCATGTGAGGGTGGAGATGATGAAATGTTTGTTGTCAGGAAAACAGTGCATAGCAAGTGTGAGGTCTCCTTATTTTTTTGTTTTATGAATTTACATTTTAAACATGTTTTAGTATTCACACTTCTTGTGTTCCTAAATGTGACTGAAGATGGGAAAGCCAGCCCCTTTCTCACATAGGAAAGTGATGGTTAAAGTGGAACTGATGCTATCCAATGGCTTGAATTCCTTTCTGGTGAGATTTTGGACAACTCTTCCACGATTTTCCATCTTGTGGTGGGATGCCTACTCACAGTCTCTGAATTTCCAGGATGCTCATGTTCAGAGATGCATCAAGAAAGTTTCGTCAGTCATCACACCAACACACCTAAGGGTATATTTCCTGAAAACATGGATAAACAACTGTAAGATTGCTCTTTAAGAACAAGTGTTGTGTCACATCAGGATAAACAGCATCTCGGATCACAGTGGCTGGGATGGAGGTCCTCCTCCACATCCAGACCAGCTGCCTGCTAATACACTGAACTGAGGTAGTGAGGACCAAGTACTTGGGTTCTTGCCATCCACATCGGAGACCTCAGATGAGGTTTGTGGCTCCTGGTTTCTGCTTGGCAAGTCTCAGCTCCTGCAGGCCTTCACAGAGTGAGCCAAGGGATGGAGATCTCTTTCTCACTCTGTCTCTCCCCCTGCCTGTCTCTCTTCCTCTCAAATAAATATTTTTTAAATCCCCCTTTAATAACCAGTAATGAATTTTCAACATAGTAAATTCCAGCAGAGTCATGTTAAAATATATACATACTTTCTACCTACAAACATAAAAATGGTAATAAATGTGGATCAAAGCTGAGACCAATATCTTACAATTCATTACCCATATAAACATGCCAAATATTCAGTACTCTTTGCAAATAAATCAATGTAAATTAATGCAGTGTTGAAATCCTCTTTTTTTCTGTCAGAGACATGAAGAAAACATAAAATAAAAAATTATGTTGACAATTATACCTGAACAGCTGAATTTACATATACTTTGCTACACAAGTGAAGGAATATTTATGACAAACTAATCTGAAATATGTACATCTATTGGTATGTTCATTGTGGTATGACTTGTATTAACATGTTGGAAACAAGTTAAATGTCAAATTTTAAGTTATTTAAATGGGTGCTGTAGTCAGACCACAAGGTGTATATATTTAATGTCACTGAGCTGTGCATTTAATAATGTTTAAAATGAGAAGATTTGGGGACTGGTGTGGTAGCCTAGCAGCTAAAGTGCTTGCCTTGCACACTCTATGATCCCATGTGGGTACCAGTTCATGTCCCAGTGGCACTGCTTACAATCTTGCTCCCTGCTTGTGGTCCTGGAAAGCAATTGAGGACTGCCCAATGCTTTGGGACCCTGAACCAGTGTGAGAGACCCAGAAGAGGCTCATGTCTCTTGGCTTCAGATCAGCTCAGCTCTGGCTGTTGAGGCCACTTAGGGAATAAATCTTTTTTTTTTATTGTATTGTTGACAATCTTTACATAGTTAATTACAATAAAAAAGGTTCAGGGGCTATAGGGAAGGGCTAAGACTATTATGTCCATATTGTTTCCTTCTTGTATCTGAGGTAAAGGGGGATATTGAGGGAGAAGTCCCACTCAGTTTCTCACCCACCCCAAGTCCTGGATATGGGGCATGCTCCGAGATACTTGCTCAAGTGGTCTTGATAGTTCACCAGTTATGAATCGCTGCCAGTTTTGCCTCTCCCAGCTCGATGAGATCATTGAAGAATCCACTGATTGACACAGTCTGTCAGAGTATTCATTTGCCCGGTATTTCGCTGTCAACATATAGCTGAGGTGGTTGATTGACATATTCTTTCTTCTGTCTTTTCTTGGCTAGGGTTCTGAGTCCAGCAGTTCGATTGCAGAGATCTTCAAAGAAACTTTGAGGTATTCCCAGACCAGATTCTTGTATGTTCTAGCAAGCACAGGGCCCGGCACAGTCCATCGCCATGATCAACTGGTGGTTGCAATTTCTGGGTTGGTTCTGTTTTCAGTCCCGACTAGCACCTGAAAGGAAGCAGCCCCCGAACCCAGGCAGGACCGGGCACAGCTCACCATGAGCACATGGTGACTGGAGTCGGGATCCTAGCAAGATGCCCCATCCTGCGGCCGAATCTTTTTTTCTTAAAGATTGATTTATTTTTATTGGAAAGGCAGATACACAGAGAGGAAGAGAGACAGAGAGGAAGATCTTTTGTCTTATGGTTCACTCTCCAAGCAGCCACAATGGATGGAGCTGAGCCAATCCAAGCCAGGAGCCAGGAGTTCTTTAAGGTCTCCCATGTGGGTCTCCCATGTGGGCTCAGGGTCCCAAGGCTTTGGGCCATCCTCGACTGCTTTCCCAGGCTACAAGCAGGGAGCTGAATGGAAAGCGGAGCTGCCGGGATTAGAACCGGCGCCGTATGGGATCCTGGCATGTGCAAGGCGAGGACTTTAACCACTATGCTATTGCACCGGGCCCCGTATATCTTCTTTTACAATAAAAAGAAATAGATGTTGGACTCTATGCTTGGCATATGCTTGTAAAGAGGGAATCTCAACTGAACTTGAACTATGGTTATGCAACAGGGTGGAGGAACACACCATGGGGGGAGGGTGTGGGGAAGTGTGGGGAGAATCCCAGTTCCTATGAAATTACAACACAATGTAATTAATGACTAAATTTAATAATAAAAAAGAAGGTAGAGTTCTGATCTTAAAAAAATAGATCTTTTAAAAAATGAGCAACTTTCATATATATTTTGCCAAAGTAAAAATAAAAAAAATGTAGTAGAGGGTTTTACACAGTAACCTAGTGGCTACATCCTTCTCTTGCATGTGCTGGAACCCCATATGGGTGCTGATTCTTATCTCGACTGTTCCACTTCCCTTCTAGCACCTGCTTGAGACCTGGCAAACAGTAGAGGATGGCTCAAGGCCTCGAGTCCTGCCAATGTCAAGGATGATCCAAAAGGGTCTGCAGGCTTCTGGCTCAGATCTACTCAACTCTGACCGTTGCAGGCATTTGCATAATGAGCCAGGGAATGGAAGATCTTTCTTTCTGACTCTATGAATCTGCCTTTCCAATAAACATAAGTAAGATCTAAAAAGGTAAACGTATCACAAAATATTTTTACTAATGGATATTTTTCTCTGTGTGTTATGTCATAAAAATGCTTAATATTATTTGCTGTGCATTAGTCAATTTGTATATATATATATGTATATATATATATATATATATATATATATATATATATATAAGTATAGTGAATATATATTCATTTACGGCTGAACACTTTGGAAAAGGATGTGTATGGAAAAGGTTATGTTTAGCAAAACCTTAATGGCACTATCAAAAAAACCTTTGTTTTAAATGCTCTAATATTTCTTCACAACCATGTCTTTTCTTATGTAACACTGAAGTGATTTTAACTATGAAACTGTTTCAAAAAGTTTCAAAAAAATGTTTTCTTTACTGCCTACCCAAACTGGAGAATTAACAATGCTTTTAGCATTAAGAAAATCCGTCAAAACTATTTTTTTAGTTTTTTTTTAACTTTTTTTTTCTTTTTAAGATTTATCTATTTTACTGGAAAGGCAGATACACAGAGAGGAGGAGAGACAGAGAGGAAGATCTTCCATCCGATGATTTACTCCCCAAGCGATTGCAACAGCCGGTGTTGAGCTGATCCGAAGCCGGGAATCAGGGAGTTCTTTCCAGGTTTCCCACACAGGTGCAGGGTCCCAAAGCTTTGGGCCGTCCTCGACTGCCTTCCCAGGCTGCAAGCAGGGAGCTGGATGGGAAAAGCTGCCAGGATTAGAACGACGAGCACCCGTATGGCATCTGTGTGTTCAAGGCGAGGACCTTAACAGCTATGCAATCGTGCCGGGCCTTTTTTTTTTTTTTTTTTTTTTTTTCTATTTCTGTTCTTCACATTGCTTTGAGCTAACTTTTTGTTTTAAACGAGAAGAACATTTTGTTTTAGTTTCTTAGGTTCATTCTCTTTGTATAACTGGGAAATGGGACTAATTTGCTCATTTTTACTTTAGATATAGTTCTCAGAAGACAATTTGTACCACATCCATGCCTTTTTTCCTCTATTTCTTTACCTCTCTGGAATGTAAAATTCATGAGATTTGTGTACAATATAACTGTGTTCTGTATAGTTCATTTAGTGTGTCCGCCACAGTGTCCAGGTGAAGTGTTTTTGTATAAAAGAGTCTCCGTGTATCAAAGTGGTAAGGTATAACAATACATTGATCTTTACTTATTTTTGTTTCGTTTTCATACGGGACCTGAAATGGGTTTCTCGTTTTTGTAGACCTCTGATTTTTGCTCAGTTTCTCTCTTCTCTATTGAAACTACTTCCAGATATTTTAGGGAATGCCTGTTCCCCCCTGTGTGTAGCACAATGCCACCTGGTGGTCCCTCTCCTTCTTTCATGGTGTGGTGTCTGAAGCCTTGTATGCCCTGCGTGTTCCATTGCCATACTGTCAAAGCTGCTTCTGCTGGGACGCACATTGCGTTTCTCCACGAACTGAGCCATTAACTGTACTTCTGTGCCTTAGGGGAACAGGGAAAGAGCAAATTCTCACACTTTAATTTTATTTCTCATGAAAAATGCCAAAATGGAACTGTCCACTGTGTTAGCTCCTTCCTCTGACATCTCAAAGTGTCGGGACACTGGAAGCAAATGTCCCAAATACCTTTTGCAGCATGATGAGCTTGAGGAACACCAATGAAGCACAGCCTTCTGTCTCACTCCTGTCTGGGTGCCTCACATACTAGCTCTGGTCCTTCCTGGGGAGAAAGCAAGACCTGGGGCTATCCGCCAACAGCACAGCCATGAGCCCATTTGCAGCCCCAGTTTCCTGAATCACTGGGACCAGGTTCCTGGGCAGCCTGATCAGTACAACTTGCTTAATGAGTCGCTGCTCACATCCATCTCTTGCAGGTTTGAGGGAGTTGGAAGTGGGGAGGCATGCAGAGACTCATGCACTTTAACCAGGAACATGGCTGTGAAGGAACCTGCCTAGGGCAGGGATTATGTGGTAGCCATGCTGTGGCTCAGCAGCTAACAATCTTGTGTGCATTATTTCGATGTTGTTTTTCAATTGTATTTTCCATTCCATGTAGATATTGTTTTTGCACACACAGTGTCTTTCCTACAAGAATATAAGAACAAGGAGTGAATGGTAGGTGTTCCTGCAATAAGACAGTAGCACACTTATGGTTATATTAATGCTGCAGCAGGCTCCTCATCTCAGTCATAGAAGCAAAGAACAGGCTCAGCTAATTCAGTTAGAAGAGGCACCACACATCCTTTGAAAGATGTCTTAGCTTGACCACTCAGAAGAGCTGTGTAGGAACAGTAAGAACTGAGCTCATCCACCTGCTTGGGACATGGGTGGGTAGCCATACCCTAAAGCTGTGGGCAGAATGTACCCTCCATGAGTGTGCTCCGGGTGAGCCTGAAAGGCTGTTCTGTGTCGAGTGGCTCTGTGCAGCAGGAGACTATGCATTCCCAAATAGTTTCTTCCTTTAATCATACTATGTAAATTATTTTGAGGATGACCCAGGTGCTGGAGAGCCATACAAGATGCCAAGGTTAAAACAAAGAAATGAAAAAGCAAGACAGCCACAGCATTGTTCAGGGATAGAGGAGGTACAGTGGAATCATTATGTTGACTTCTCCAACAGTCAGCGGACACCCATCCATGTTTGGAAGAGATTACATTGTGTGGGAGAGGAGCAGGTTTTTACTGGAGCAGGTACTCCCTGTCGATCCCTGGAGAGGACCTGGTGTGAGGCAGAGTGGTATGGAAAACCATTGCTCTTCATCCTTCAGAATGAATGAGAAAAAGCAGTGCCGGACCTTGTAGTGCCTTTTGTTGGAGCATCGGTCAGCTCAGGAAACCTGGAGCAATGTGTGCTGGGAAAAGTGAGGAGGGAGGAGGTTGAGGCATTTATGTGTTGGAAGAGGCAGGTTGGGTCTGCAAAATAACCTCACTTCTGATCTGATCTGTAACCCTACAAAGTGCAGTCCCCCATCTCTCTCTCTCCTATGCTCATGTGCAGTGAGTTAAGAACAAAGTAGACATCTAAAAACTGTTTCCTTCATGAATGCATGATGAGTTCTACTAGAGAAAAGAGATTATTTGGAAGCAACCAAACTGAGATAAAAACATCAAAACACATGGGATACACCCAAAAAGCAAACAATCAAAAAACAGTATAGATTGGACTGTTGGAGTTACACTTTCCATGTTGGCTTCCTTATATGAGAGAGAATATATGGTATTTGTTCTTTTGTGATTTACTCTTTTCACTGAGCATAATCATTTCTAGTTGGGACCACCTGGTTTTAAATATAATAATTTCATTCTTCTTAACACCTGAATAATATTCCATGGAGTAGATGTACCACAATTTCCAATGGCATCATTTTTCCCAAGAGACTTCTCTGTTTCCTTTATGTCACGCATGTGTTGGTTACTCAGTGGCACGTTATTTTATCAGGGTGCTATAATTTGTTGTTGATGTTGTTGTTGTTGTTATTGATGTGGCTGTTATGAAATTATGTCAATCTGAATAACAGCAATATTATTTCACCCCAAACAGCCCGTATCTCATGCAATAAGATATTGTGAAGTAATCAATGAACAAACAATCGATATGAGTCAGATTAGTTATGATCTACATCAAAGAATTGTAAAACCTAATATACTTGTAAGGCCCTATGCTACTCGACAATGGGGAGGGAAAGCAGAGAAATCTTGCTTCACCCTAGAAGGTGTGAGGAAGACATGAAGTATAACCTAGTAGGATCATAACTGGTAACTCATAGACAACAGACTTGAATCGGCATTAGACAATAGAAAAATTACAAAGGCATATGGGGGAAATCAGGAGCAATCCTAACAACCACTTAACAGGTGGTCATATGCATAGAGCAGGGGGGGAACCCCCGGAGTGGAACAGGTGAACAGGAGGAGGCTTGTATCCCAACCCTGAAGACTCCCAGTTCCTCAGCAAGGACTATCAGTACGAGCACTGAGGACTACATCCCAACTGCCAAGGAGACCACGGGGAATTAGAGTGCCTTCGGAGGCCAGAACTCTGAGGTCACCCACCCCCATTTGGATCTACCACATGGGATGGAAGAAGTCCAAATCCTGCCTAGCAGATTCCAAGGTCATCGGAACGACAACCAGGAGCACCGAGCAGTCCGCAGAAACAGAAGAACAATAAACTTCCTTAGGGACTAGGGAGAGGAGCTTTCTCTGGTCCTTTCCTGGTTCCGACTTTGGGTCCCCACCCTCTCTGGCAATGACCATCAGGATCGCTCCAGAAACCCTTCAAAACAAACAAACAAGCAAACTAGAATAGATAGATAGAGAACAACAAGGAAAGCTTAGAAACAGACAGGAAACGGTCAGCAGGAATGTACTTATAACTCACTGAGTGGGACACAAAGATTAGTTACTCCTCACTGGGGTATTGAAGATTTCTCTGTGCACGCCTCCTAAAATTGTTCACCCAAACTGTTGACATATGTCTTGCTATAGAGTTAGACTACCCAAAAAACATCCAGGTTCAGCAAAATCATGCTTCAATGCTATCAACTGCTAAATACTAAAATGGAAATAGACATGAGACAGCTGAATAGTAATCTATAGCCATTTTAAGGTGTATAGAACCTGGTTGTATATAAACTAATAATTGAAATGTCAATGAAGAAGTCACAGGATGTGTTTCAGAACTTGCATTCTTTTTTTTTTTTTTTTTTTTTTGCCTCTTTTAGCATATTGGTTACTCAGTACCATGTCAACTAATTCCGTAACGTTATAAACTGTTACTGATGTTTTGTCGGGGCTTTTAATTGAATGGGCTGATACTCTGCAAGTGCTACCTTCAGACCAGAGATGGTCTATCCAAGAAATCATTAAATTTATCTGGACAATAAGATGCTGGGCTTTATGCTAGGTAGATGCTTGCAATGAAAGAATCTCAATTGAATTTGAACTGTGGCAATGCAACAAAGTGGAGGAATCCACCATGTGGGGTGGCTCTGGGGTGGGGGGGAATCCCAGTGCCAATAAAACTGTCACATATGGGCCCGGCAGCATGGCCTAGCAGCTAAAGTCCTCACCTTGAACGTGCCGGGATCCCATATGGGCACCGGTTCTTATCCCGGAAGCTCCACTTCCCATCCAGCTCCCTGCTTGTGGCCTGGGAAAGCAGTCGAGGACGGCCCAATGCCTTGGGACCCTGCACCCGCATGGGAGACCTGGAAGAGGTTCCAGGTTCCTGGCTTCAAATCAGCGTGCACCGGCCCGTTGCGGCTCACTTGGGGAGTGAATCATTGGACGGAAGATCTTCCTCTCTGTCTCTCCTCCTCTCTGTATATCTGACTTTGTAATAAACTGAATAAATCTTAAAAAAAAAAAAAACCTGTCACATAATGCAATGTAACCAACAATTAAAAAAATAATAATAATAAAAAGAAAAAACCCTGTTTTCTTAATCCCTCTGAGTACATAAAATCCAGAAAAAAATGACTGTTGAAATCACCAGGAAAAAAATGAACTTCACTGCTGAAGTTGCATTATTTCTTAAGTACCTCTGCATGCATTTGCTTCATTAGTTTAAAGGGAAACATATTTTTGGGTTGCTGTGGCTTCTCTTACCACATAAATGAACCAGGGGAAATCTCAAGCCATGGACCACAGGTGGTGTGTTCATTATTCACAGTTATGAATACGTTGTCCTTGTTCATTGACTATTCAGCAAATTTATTGTTATTCTGAATATCATACTACCGATATTTCTGTCTGGGCAGCAAACTCAAGGAGGCTACACCTGATCAGGGTGCTTATCATGAATTCTGTCCTGTTCTTGCAGCCAGAGGTGGCCATGTCTTCCTCAGAAAATTTAGGAATGAGTGTGGAAAGGCTCTTGGAAAATTGTAGCAGTGCTTGAATAATTTCACCACTGAGCACTCAGAGTATTATTTGGGATGTATAAACCCATCAAAATTGAACAGAAAAAAAATTGTGTATGGAGGGGGAAGCACAGACTTGTTGAGATATGAGCAGACACATACATATAGTCCCTGACTCTGTGGGATGTACAGTCGGGTTAAAGGTGATTATTTTAGGCAGCATTTAACTATAGTGTTTAAATGAAGATAGTGGATCTGTGTTACATATTTCGTTTTAATTGTAATTTTTATTTTACTTAGTTCGAAGTCAGAGTGACAGGAACACAAACACACACCCCACAGTCTTCAATCAATAGGCTTACCTCCCAGATGGCAGTCCTGTCTAGGTCTGGCCCAGACTAAGCTACTGGCCTGAAACCTCATCCAGGCTCCTACACGGTTTGTAGGGATCCAGGTATTTGGGCCATGTCCCATTGTTTTTCCAGGCACATTGATAGGGTTCTGGACAAAAGACAGAACAGCTTGGGCTCGAACTGGTACTCTGATATGGGATGTCAGTTTCACAAGTAGTGGCTTAACCGGCTCTGCTAGTTAACTTGCCACAATGCACAATTTACAAAATCACTTGTTGTTTCCACAACATCATAACAACTTTTAGAGAAGTATTTTAATCAGATTAAAATAAAATTTGGGGAGATGAAGAAGGAAATAGAATAGTAGGAGGGATTTGACTATGCTTCGATACTGAGTGGGTGCTTGGAAAGAGTGTAAATTTTGAGATATTGCTCGCGTTTGTACATGGAAGTCACTTGGCCTCTCATAAAATAAATAAATGATGCATAATTTTCAAGATTATAATTAGAACCAATGAGGGTAGGAATGAAAAAATGATCCACAAATTAGAGCTGTTTCAGCTTATGTAGCTATCGCTAATGCCTAATCTATCCCTCCAGTTGAGCAGAGAAAAAAAAAATCGCCGAAGATCATGTGGTAGTAATAAGAAAGACTTAACCAGAATCCAGGTGCTGTTGCTCATAATCAGACTATGCACTCACACTATGTGCTCAGCTCTCATTGAGTACGTCGAGGTCCCTGTTAAGTGTTCTTGGCCTTGCCCCACACCCTCATCTCCAGGGGAAATGTCATCGTGACTGGGGTCAAGCATCTCCCATTCACTGGTTCATTCCCCACAGGGATAGAACAGCTGGGGTTAAGCTTATCCGGAGCCAGGAGCCAGTTGTCAGGAGCTTCCTCCTAGTCTTTAATGCAGCTGTAGAGGACCAAGCACTTGAACATCATTCTACTACTTTCCCAGGTGCATTAGATAAGAAGATTGTGTTGCACTAACTCACATATCTGTTCTTTCAAACATTATTAAAAGGTGATAGGAAGAGGAGATGTGCTGGGGTCCATGCAGTGGGTGTGGATGACAGAGGTGTGAAGAGAACATCTCCCCCCATTAGCAAGGCCGTGAGGAGCTTCCAGCTGTATGGCAGGGCCTGGCAGATGTCTCTCCAACCACCTCAGTGCAGGTTCACCATCTTTGTATGGACACAACCACTCCGCTAAGAAATTTGTAATCTTTCTCTTTAAAAAAACAATAAGATTTATTTATTTTTATTGGAAAGGCAGATAAACAGAGAGGAGGAAAGACAGGGAGGAAGATCTTCCGTCCAATGGTTCGTTCCCCAAGTGGCCGCAACGGCTGGAGCTGAGCCAATCTGAAGACAGGAGCCAGGAGCTTTTCTGGGTCTCCCACGCGAGTGCAGGGTCCCAAGGCTTTGGGCTGTCCTGGACTGCTTTCCCAGGTCACAAGTCGGGAGCTGGATGGGAAGCAGATTGGCTGGGATTAGAACCAGCGCCCATATGGGATCCTGGCATGTGCAAAGTGAGGACTTTAACCACTACACTATCACGCTGGACCAAAATTTGTAATCTCTTGTGGCATTGCTGCTTGCTCTTCTGAGATGCTGTTTGCAACTGATATGAGTTTGGAAATTAATGTTGCTGACAACATCTTGGTGAGTGGGCCTTCAACAATTTACACACAGGAGCACATTAAGCCCATGGCATTTCTGGACACCTGATTGTGTGCCTAGCTATTGCCTCAGAATCTGGCCCAGACATGCAGCATGACTTCTTGGGAAACGGTTTGATATGTATCCTAAAAATTACTGAAACTGATGGGAGTATGAACTGAAACTACTATGGTGATAAATATAGTTGTTCTAACCTTAAAGTTTAGCCTTTCAGCTCTTTCGATCATAGAAAATACATCAGTTTTAGCTGATTATATAATTTTTGGCTAGAAAAATTAAAGGATGTTTTTATTGATATCATAAAGATATGCTTTTAATTATTGTTTGACTGTTTATAGGGTTGTAGAGCCTGCAATTGTAGGGGGATTTAATGTTTGAAACTTTTTGTGTTGGATCTTTGTTTTTCCCCAGTTTGATGTATTTCCCCCATTAAGTGATAGATAAGTTGTAGAAACTGAAATGTAGTGGGAATATATTGCTAATTAGTAGGTGTTGACCTTGGAATCCTAAGTAATGACTACTATTGAAAAATGTATAATGGCAAAAAAAAAAAGAATAACAGCTTGCTTTAAAGAAACTGATTATAGTAACTTACAAAATTATCTTTAAGAGCACCTGGTTGACCATGAAGTTAAAAAATAAATGAATCGAACATCTGCACATGCCGGCTTAGTCCTGAAGTTAAAAATAGAAAAGTCAAACGATTGTGCAGAGGCTTGTGATGTGTCTGAGTAAATAAAAAGGACAGCTTCTTGAGCTATAGACAGATGGCACCAAGTGACAGTGTCTGTGTCTTTTCTTTTTGCCAACTCCACACACCCTTCTCGAGCTCCGAACTCGGCTGCATCTGGCCTCTGGCAAAAATGACCTCTGAAAATCTGAAAATCACATTCTGACTCTGTAATGGGGAATGAGCTAAGGGATAAATGCTAAAATGTTAGAGCTTCTGGGCACTATGCACTCTCCAACATCCGTTTACAGCAAGGGATGATTTTGGCTCGCAGGCAGTCATTAAACCATTGTTCAATGTCCAGTGAAACTCTTTTTGCTCCCAGCAAGCATTGATTCCAAACATTGTCGGGCAGCTTTGGGCTCCATCCAGCACCTTTTTGGCTTCTGAGCCTTGAGACTCCTTGCTTTGCCAATGATACTCACATTAAATACAAATTATGAATTTAATCCAGGCTGAACTTTCTTAAAAAATTGAAGGGAAAGTGAAAGTTAATGAATGGCAGCAAAGGAAACAGACTTTGGGTGTTTTGTCTTCTGCATTCATCATTTTCATTCAGTGGTTTTGCTCAACGTTCTTTTTGAAAATCCTCTGTCACAATAGTGTTTTCAAAATGTATCTGGAAACATTATGCTCACTTGCCTAAGTAAATTCTCATTGTTCAACAACTTATTCCACATGTTTATGCTTCCTTTTAGAACATATCACCATATTGCTCAAGAAAAACATATATTATGTGCCTAATTACACTGGCAACTGCTAGCAGGACTGGGAGCCCCAATCACAGGGGCCTACGCTGGTCTGAGGCAAGCAGAGACTCAATGTGACTGTGCTGTCCAGCTGTCACACTCCAGCTGGCAGTGGATCTAGGCTGGGTTTCTGCTCTCATCCTAAAGCTCAGGGAATCACCTACTGCATTGGAGCCCGATTTTAGTGATGTTTGTGGTTTGTAGATGATATTACTAAGATGTTGTGGTATGAAATCGGCTTGAGTTTGGCCCTCAGGGTTCTTTGTGTTGGAATTTAATAATTAGCAGAGCAGAAATGTAATCCACCTGTAGTGTTTAGAGATAGGGCACTGGGAGGATAACAGGACAAAGAAAAGGTGAATGAGGAGGAGCCTCCATAATTCAATACTGGTAACTTTCCTTGCAGGCAGGCAGTAGACAGAGGGTGCAGACACTGGCACTCCCTATCTCTGTCCATTTCATGTCTTTTGCTACCTGAGGACACTGACAACAAGGACATTATGAAATGTGGTCTTTTGATTATAACTGTGAACCAAATAAACTGTTTTCTTTACAAGTACATAGCCTCGGACATTCCCCTGACAGTAATGTAAAATGCATTGACATACAGAGTGTATGGAAGGCACTGATCCAGGACACACAGTGGGAGGCTGCTATCCTGTTAATGACAATGTCTTCTCAGTACTTCCTAGAAACACCACCCATCTTGGGATCAGAAGTGCAGCCTTGCCAGTCTACATGGCAGTTGGTACACAGAGAAAACCTTCTTACAAACCACTGATTTTCTGCTTGAATTTTTGTTTTCAGTCTAAGTTCTTCCATCTCAATTTCTTCATCTGAAATAACTATCGACTTTTCAGTTTTCCCCTCTTACCTCCACAGCTATATCTTCCAAAAGGCTCTCACTGACTGCACCCCAATGTGCCTCTGGAATGTCTAAGTATATTGCTCCAGAGCGTCTTGTTCTCTTCACACTATCGCACTCAGTTCTATCTGATATTTCCCATTCTATTCATTTCTTGACTTTAATCTCCATATTCCAATTGGGGTCCTAAAAGGCAAAGATCTTGAAGGCTTCTTTCCCCCTGTATCTACCATATCTAGATAGGCGAAGGTGGTTTTGGCAGTGCTTAATAATTTCAGAACTGTGTAATAATGAGTGGAATCATGGATGAATCTCACTCAGGTCTGTTTCCTTTAACAGAACCATGGCTTTTATTGCCTTCTTATTCCTGTCCTAAAGATCTAGTGGCCACAAAGGATGATAACCTTGAGCAATGACACTTAAGCTAGGCTTTAACAAATATGAAAATGGGCAAGAACAGGTGGAAGATGGAATTAGGGATGAAATAACATGAACCACCGCACTAAATTAGGTGACACTGTGGACCGGAGTATGGAGTCTCACATGAATGTTGCTTGGACAACACAATCTACTTGTGTTCAAAACCTGTATGCTCTCCTTTCCTATAAAATGTGTGTTAAAACTCCAGTCGAAAACTCTAACATCAGCCTTGACTTTTCCCCTTCTGCTGCAGCCCACGTAAAATCCATTAGGAAGCCCCATTGGTTCTCTCTCAAAATATCTTCAGAACCTGACCTTCAGGCCTACTCTGCTGCTTTCATCCCCATCACTGTCAATTCTTAAGTTACCACTTTGTCTCTGGTCTTGCTCTGCACGAGGAGGAGATAAGCCTATTCAAATGGAGGTCATCTCCGTACCCCTCCCACCTGGTCCACTTATCGATGCTCTTTCTAATAGTAGTTAAAGCCAATTCTGCAAGTCCCAGAACCAGCTCCCTGACTTCCATTCCCATCCTGTCTTAGCTACATTCTGCTCTTCCACACAGTCCTTACTGTCCCTTACTCTTGGTAGAGAGTGCATCTTTTACAGTCCTTTTGTTTAGCTCTTCAACACCTGAAGCTTTATTTTTCTGCTGACTCCCTTCCCTCTGAGATCTTTTCTTTCATTACATTTTCTCAAGGTGATAACTGTCTTCTGTCCCCTGCCAGTCCTACTGCATATCTGTTTCTGTTTAGCACACAGTCTCCTAGGTCATGGCCTTTTACTCCTATCTTGAGTTTGCTGCGGATACTACACCATCACTGCAGTGTCAGCCTTGTGAAGACAGGGAGGAGTGTCCACTCCATTTACTGATGCATCCCAGGCACCTGTAAACACACGTGACACATGGTAGATCTTCACATAGCATTTGCTGGGTGAATAAATCAATGGCAGATGGTACAAAGTTCTATCTGGGATGTACCTGTGTCGCGGCTAGCTGAGCCAGCGTAGTAGGCACGGCGAATGTCCGAGCGAAAAGCACCGACACACGGAGACCAGGCTGATGTTACAAGTGCTGGGAGCCGTCTCTCTCGAGCCGTCCTCCACAAGCCTCTTTATTACCATATTATCCTCTCTTTCCCCCAAGCCCATCAACAGGACAATAGGACGCCAATGAATCTGCAAAGGCTAGGTGCTACTGCCTTAGGCCTGATTCCTGAGTGATCAGCTCAAGGAGTGTAAATCAGCTCCACAGCCCACAACATATTCCCCCTTCTGTATTAAAGCAGACTTGAATGCGCCTGTCTTAGGTTGTGGACTCTCAGGTTATCAGCCTTACCCGTCATCGGGAACCTCCATAGCATGACGGAGACCCTGTCCTAGGTTGGTCAGTTCCCGGTCCATCTCACCCGTCACTGGCTGCCATTCAACGCCTTGTCTGCTGCAGCTGCTCAACCATACTTGGGGAGGCTGGTAACCCTGTTCCAAGGCTGGGAGTGAATATCAGCTCAGTAGCAAAGAGAAAACAGCAGTTTTCGGGCTTGGGAAAACAAAGCACTTCACAGGTGAAACATACATTAAAGACACAATGGGAGGCAAGAGGCCATGATCTTAGGAGTAACTTAGCTCATAACAATGAGCAGACAGCAGTTCCCAGGCTTGGGAAAACAATTAGCACTTGCACAGATGATAAAACAGAAATGCATACAATACAACAGAAAGGCATATGATGGGGTACAGGAGGCCTAGACCAAATCTAACAGCATTTGCTATTTCTTTTCCAACAAATCAACCCATAGTCCAGCATAGTCCAGTATGCCCACCCGCTCATGTTCATCAGTAAAGTCCTGTTGTTCCATAACTCTGGCAGTCTGTTCTGCAACCTTGTTCACTGTCACCACGGTAGCTGGCGGTGGCGGCTGTTGATGTACTGGCTATGATGGTCGCCGTTATGCCAAAGTCTCTTTTATTCTTATCGGCCAACATAGGCCTCTCCGTCAGTCCCAACAGAAACAGGCGGGATTCAGGGCAGCTGCAGGATAACAGCAGAATCGCGATTGCCATTCCAGCATGCTGTCAGGGTGTACTGGAACTTGGTGTCATTCCTTTCAGAGGCATCTCTTGTCCCGTTGATCTTCCGACTCAAATGCCATCATGTTGTCCAGTATCCGAGCTTTCCCAAGACTCTGCAGCAGAAGCTTGTCGGACAAGCCTCTCAGGAATCCACCTCGGACCATTTTCATTTTCTGGGAAAACACAAACTGATCCTCGCCCCCAAATGAGGACAGGATCTGGGCCTAGCCACTTACCAGTCAAGGGGTCCTTCCACATAACATAACCTTTCTGCTTCTGAGACGGATTCCAATGACGATCTGCAGCAGACCGTCCTTCAGCATCCAATGTTAGAAAATTTGAAATAAATAATACAAGATTCAAATGATCTCGGGGAGTGCTATATTCCCCCTTTTTGGTTTTAATAAGGTAATCCTTAATAGTACGGTTGGCACGTTCCACAATACCTTGTCCTTGAGGATTATAAGGAATACCTGTAATTAGTTGTATATGGTGGGAGGCAGCAAAATCACGAAACTTGCTGCTAGTATAGCAAGGACCATTATCAGTTTTGATAACTTTAGGAGTTCCCAAGATGGAAAAACATGCATAGCAATGGGCTAGAGTATGTCTGACTTGTTCTCCTGTCTGAGGAGTAGCTAAAATAAATCCAGAACAAGTATCGATAGTGACATGCACATACTTTAGTGTCCCAAACTCTGGGATGTGTGTCACGTCCATTTGCCAGACATGATTGGGCAACAGTCCTCTGGGATTTACACCATAATGAGGAACAGGTAAAAATTGAGGGCACACTGAGCATTGCTTCACGATGGTTCTGGCTTGTTCCTTAGTCAGACTAAAGCGCAAACAAAGTGTGTTAGAATTCAAGTGAAATCTTTCATGTGCCTTTTGAGCTTCTTCAAGAGCTGAGGCTACCAATTTGGTGGCTGAATCTGCAGCCGCATTTCCTGATGTCAAGGGCCCAGGTAAACCTGCATGGGCTCGAATATGAGTCACAAATAATTTATCTTTGCGGGCCCAAATACAGGCCTGAATTTTAGCAAATAGAGATGCTGCTGTGGAGTGGGAAGAAATTTGGCCCGCAGTCTCCAGCACAGGAAGGGAATGGGCAACATATCCACTATCAGAATACAAATTAAAGGGCTGCATGGAAAATGTTTGAAAGACAGCAAGAACGGCCACCAATTCTACAACCTGTGCAGAGACAAAAGATGTGGGGATGGTGGTAACCTGGCCATCTACTACAAAAGCTGCCTGACCGTTTGACGACCCATCAGTGAAAACAGTTAGAGCTTCTGGCAATGGTTGAAGAGAGGTTACAAGTGGAAAAACAACAGGATGCAAAATAAAAAACTGTACAATGGGGTCCTTGGGATAGTGGTTGTCAAAATTAACATTTAAAGTACTTAAAAGTATTGACCAGGTCTCTTCCATATTCTGCAACCACAAAAGCTGCTTCTGAGTGTATGGAGCAATAATGGTATCTGGGACCTTCCCAAAATGTCTTAGGCTGCTTTTAGTGGCCTTTTGTATCAACTCTGCTATGGCCAAATAGTAAGGCACAATTGTCTTAGCAGGAGAGACATGCAAATGTTCCCACAAAATAGGTCCCTGCTGATAAAATACCCCTGTAGGTGTATATGAGGATGCTATAACAATAAATAAAAGTGGAGTACTGTAATCAATCCTGGTCAAATGGGATTGTTCAATTGTTATCTCAACTTTGCGTAGGGCGTGACGTCCCTCCATAGTCATTACCCTAGGGGATGTTGGAGAGGAGTCACCTTTTAAGATATCAAACAAAGGTTTCAAATCTGCATTAGTAAGTTTCAAACTGGGCCTCATCCAATTTATATCCCCTAACAATTTCTGAAAATCATTAAGAGTTCGCAGCTTTTCTGTGGCTATGGAAATTTTTTGGGGTTTAACACAATTCTGAAAAAGTTGAAATTCCAAATAATTAAATGGAGAAACAAGTTGTATTTTATCTGGGGCTATAGCTAATCCTGCTTTTTCTAACTCTTGCTGTAACTTACACAAACAGGATTGCAACACCTGAGTAGATAGAGCTGCCAGCAAAATATCATCCATATAATGAACGATCATAACAGAGGGAAAGCTGGCGCGCACCGGTTTTAAGGCAGCAGCCACATAAATCTGACACATAGTAGGACTATTAGCCATTCCTTGGGGTAAAAATTTCCATTGGTACCGTTCAAATGGTTCTTGCAAATTAACAGAAGGCACACTGAAAGCAAAACGAGGTGAATCTTCTGGATGAAGAGGAATGGAAAAAAACAATCCTTTAAATCAATCACAACAATATTAAAATCTTTTGGAATGGCAGAAGGCAGTGGTAATCCTGGCTGCTGTGATCCCATTATCTCCATGGTAGCATTCACTGCTCTGAGATCCTGTAAAAGTCTCCACTTCCCTGATTTCTTTTTAATCACAAAAATAGGTGTATTCCAAGGTGAAGTGGAAGGGACAATATGTCCAGCAGCTAGCTGTTCTTGAACTATTTCCTTAACGGCGGCTATTTTTTCTGTAGAAAGGGGCCATTGGTCAATCCAAACGGGTTGAGAACTTTTCCATGTAATCTTCTGTGGAGTAACCTCAGCCGCCATCACAATGGCCCCTAGAGAAAATGCCCTAGCCCTTTCTTTATCCTTCTTATGTTCCACGGAGATCGGTTGAGTAATTCCTTGCAGCTTTCTTCCTATACCTTTTCCAGGAATGTAGCCGTACCTCTCCATCTACTGCATAGCTAATTCCTGACCAGATACTAATACTGCTCCCATTTGTTGCAAAACATCTCTCCCCCACAAATTAACTGGCAGACCTGGTACTACATAGGGGGTAACATGGCCACCATTTCCTTCCTTATCCCTCCAGGCTAGAGGCCTGGAGCTAGCTAGGGGGCTTTGGGTAATCCCCAAACCTTGTAAAGTGGTCATGGTGGGTGTAACAGGCCAACCTGGGGGCCAATATTTCTGTGAAATAAGAGTGGTGTCGGCACCAGTGTCTAGAAGCCCAGTAAATTTCTTTCCTTCTATACTCAACTCCAAAGTAGGGCGGCTTGCCATATCAGCGACCCAATAAACAGAGGCTTCACCACTGGAACCAAACCCTGCTTTCTTCTGTCCAAGCCTGCAAGCATTATCTGACTTCACTGTGGGGAGCAGCACTAACTGTGCTATTCATGCCCCTTGGGGCAACACTGCAACCCCAGCATGAACACTGGCTAAAACTTTAATTTCCCCTGTATAGTCTGCATCAATCACTCCTGGGGTAATATGAACTCCTTTCAAGGCTGTGCTGCTACATCCCAGCAGAAGCCCTACAGTGTCAGGGGGTAGTGGTCCATAAATTCCTGTAGGAATAGCCTGTACCCCCATTTGGGGTGTCAATACTATGTAGGAGGTGGTATGGAGGTCCCATCCTCCACTGCCTGTGCTCCCTCGGGCAAGGTCATGAATGACCTTTGTCCCTGAGGAACAAACTGAATCGCTGCCCCGTACATTGGTGCTTGTGGGGCCCGGAGCTGGCCCCTGCTCCCGTTTCCCGGCACAGATGGCTGCCTGGAGATGACTGTCTTGGACCTGCATTCATTTGCCCAATGTTTTCCACGTTGGCATCGAGGGCAAACTCCTGGGGACTGCCTGTTCATATTAGCAGCCTGTGCACAACCTTGGAGTGGGCAGTTCCGGCGGATATGCCCTAGCCGGCCACATTTAAAACATCCTATTTTTGGGCGAGCTCCTGAGCCCACGGTTTTGCCACCACGCAATGCCTCTGCAATGGTTGCACCCATTATCTGTCCTTCCCCAATGTCCTTGCAAAGTTTAAGATACGTGTTAAGAGGCTCACGCTTCCAAGGTCTAATTGCTTCCTGACACCATTTGTTGGCATTTTCATATGCTAGTTGCTTTACAAAAGGCATGGCTTGATCTGCATCACCAAATACCCTATCTGCAGTTACCAGTAGGCGATCTACAAATGCCTGGTAAGGCTCGTCCGGGCCTTGGACAATTTTAGAGAGATGTAAATGTAGCGAGCCCTTAGGTGATAAAGACTTCCAGGCCCTCACTGCAGCAGCAGCGGTCTGTGCATAAACCCCTGGGTCATAATTAATCTGATCCTGTACATTAGCAAAATTCCCCTCTCCTGTCAACATATCATGATTTCTCTCAGGAAAGCCTGCCCGGGTATTTTGCCGTGCTGTGTCAAGGCAAAGCTCAAAGAACTCAGATTTCCACATTAGAAAATCGCCCCCATCCAGAGTAGCCTTACAGAGCTGTTTCCAATCGGCCGGGGTCAAATTGTTAGGTGCTAAGGCTTCAATCATGGAAACAGTAAAGGGGGCCGATGGACCATATGTGGCAACAGCGTCCCTCAGACTCTTTATGTCCTTAAAGGACAGTGCCAGGTGCTGTCTGATTCTCTGCCCCTGCTGATTCTCTACCTCAACTACCGGGAAGGTAAAGCGCCTAGCAAGGGTAGCTGCCCCAGGGTCTCCCTGCTCCTGTGCTTGCTTTACCGCATGTTCCACAGCTGAAAGAGAAGTTGAAAGCGGGGGTCCAGCACAAACCCCAACAGTGCATCCACTCTGCTCCTGCCTCAACTGAAGGGAGAAGCGCTGAAGTTGCTCCTGTAAACCTTTTACAACTGTGCTCAGACATGATGGCGCCAATGGCTCAGGCGGCGCAGAGAGCTCTGTGCCTGTCCAAGAGGGACTTTTGTTTGGCACACGCTCTACAGGTGGAGGATCCTCAGCAAACTCACTTCCATCCTTTTCCTCCTCAGCCTCCTCAGAAGAGGACCACAAATCTCCTTCGCGCACTTTCTCCAGACTTTGTCTTGTCTGGGGTTCCTTCTCCTTATTTACCCTGGTTTGTAGCTGTCTCCTACTTTTAACAGACAATTTCTTACGGCGGGCTTCCACCACTGCTTGACGGGATGACCAAGCAATATTTAGCAAGCGCCAGAGAAAAAAGATGACTACAATGAAAGCAAACCACGGGAATACGTCGCAGACAGTTTCAAAAAAACTCTGCGAGGCCTTAAGCTTAGTGTCGGTGCCTAGTGACTGGAGCAGATCTCGGATTCCCTTAATTACCTGCATTTTAGAGAGTTCTTGCCCCAAGATAAATTTTACTTATGCCCCTGCAAAAATTATAAAACCTGCCTCTAGATTTCCGGGGTCCCTCAGATTGTCCCTCGTGCCCCAAGACGGGGAGAAGGTCTGGGGATGAAATTAATTATGCCCCTCCCTCTAGAGCTAAATCCTAAACTTGCCTCCGGATTTCCGGGGTCCCTCAGATTGTTCCTCGTGCCCCTGAACGGGGAGAAGGTCTGGGGATGAGATTAATTTTGCCCCTCCAGAGTTCCAGGGGTCCCTCAGATTGTCCCTCGTGCCCTAGCACAGGGAGAGGGTCTGGGGATTAAATCAGTTATGCCCCTGCAGAATTCCCAAATTCCGAATTCTTAATTCAAAATTCCTAATTCCTTAATTCCTTACCTTTGTAGTTCCAGGGGTCCCTCGGACGTCCTTTGCGCTGTGCCATGCCCCACGTTGGGCGCCATTTGTCGCGGCTAGCTGAGCCAGCGTAGTAGGCACGGCGAATGTCCGAGCGAAAAGCACCGACACACGGAGACCAGGATGATGTTACAAGTGCTGGGAGCCGTCTCTCTCGAGCCGTCCTCCACAAGCCTCTTTATTACCATATTATCCTCTCTTTCCCCCAAGCCCATCAACAGGACAATAGGACGCCAATGAATCTGCAAAGGCTAGGTGCTACTGCCTTAGGCCTGATTCCTGAGTGATCAGCTCAAGGAGTGTAAATCAGCTCCACAGCCCACAACATACCTGTGCCTCACAAAGGAGGCACAGGTACAGAAATTGAGAGATGGGTTCAGACAAATGATTGTAATCAGTTAAAAGGAAACCTTGAAACTGCAGCTGAATCATTCTGTGTGTGACTCTGTATAGCAGGCAGTCATTAAGTTACTTTTTAAATAGGAGAAATCTGAATTGATATAGTCCTATTTATAATTTAATTCTAGTACTTTCCAGAAGGGATAAACCCCCATGTGAAAATGCATATTGAAAGTCTCTCCTGCATTTCTCCTTAGAAAACTAAAGAAATAGTACATCGCTCAGAGTTCTGATTCCTTCTTCATACATATGAAATGCCCAGGGCACTGTAAGACTATGGCCACTCTGCAGCTATGCATGGACAGTCATTATGTGTTTTGGGTATTCCACTGTACTCTGCCAGCTTCCAGGAAGAAGGCTTCTAGGAGGATGCTCCAACAGGAAGCAGCAGAGCAGCACTCTGACTCCACAGTGATGTCAAATCATCCAACACATCCGTTAGGAAATACAAATATGGAAGCTATGGATGAGTTCAAGGGAACATCAAACAGATCCCTGTCATTTGGAGCTAGCCCGATTTTCACAATTGCAAGAGCAACCATTATCATGTGTTTAAATCACACAACACTTGCAGAGCTCAAGGAGAAAAATGAAGATGGAAATTCAGTGGCTGATATACCAGAAGTAGCTGATGTGGCATTGTATGGATGATGACATGACTCTCAAGTTGTTTATTGGTTCCTAGCAATATGCTTTCATCAATATGTAATCAGCTGCAAATACATGTGGGGTGTTCCTTGCATGCCTTACTTGGTAACATGCACCAAACAGGTCAAATGGGCCTCTCTGCAGCCAGGTTGGTCAGTCTCCAGAAGTAATAAGGTTGTGCTGTGCTCTGTCATTCTTCACTAGAAGCTGCAGTTAAGAGAAGCAGAGTGACAGGCTCAGCTAGTCATATACTTAGAGTACTCCCTCTTGCCTCTTTCCAATACTACTTCTTAAAATGCCCAGTGCTGTCTTCTGGGGCTTCATTGTAGCTATGCCCTTGCATGGAGCCAAATCTCACCCACTGATTCCAGAGGGGCTGCTCTTACAAGCTTCTAAGAGAAAATTTTCTGTCTGATGGAGTTGGAGCTGAATGTCATCTCACTCTACACTCCTGGGAAAAGTGACATTCAATTATCCCTTTCTCTATTATCATGAAAGCTCATTGAAAAGATCTGTTTGACTCCTATGACTCCTATTGGACTCTGTTCACCACTGCCAGGTGCAAACGCCTACAACAAATTTCCATTTTCTGTCTCGTATATAGAGAAGACCTGAAGGTCTGGAACACACCGAACAATTTGGACACAGTATTTGCCTCCCAGACAGAGGTTAACTTTGGTTTTCTTTCCTTCCCTAGACTCCTGAGTTCACACCCATCCCCACCCTGAACCCACACACTAACCTTTAGAACCCTCCTGAGATGCCTCAGGTGAAACCTTTATCTCCATAGTCCGCTAACATGCCCTGTCTCACCCCATGAGCCATCAGATTCTTTCCACTTGGTGGACTCCTTCACTTGAGAGCGAAACCCTTTTCTGTGAACCCCACAGACACTTGCGATATCAGCATTCCCTTATCTAAGCTGCTTCCCTCTTAGTGCTATTGACATTTCTTATAAAGTATTTCTTTACTTCGGTCAGGACTTGCTGGCTTTATATGTGCTCAGCAGCTGGAAGATCTCTTTCTCTCTTAGTAATTCTTTCAAGTATAATAAATAAAAAACTTTAAAAATGTTTTTAGAAGAAAATCTGTTCAATGACTATATATTCAACCTCAGGCTGGCACCAATCTTATTATTAATCCCTATGGCAAAGGGTCATTATTTCAAAATATCAGATAAAACCCTTCTACGTTTTCCCTTTGGAAACTTCCCATTGCCTAAATCTATTTTATTATGCTTGTAGTTCACGAGTGTATGCATATTGGTTTTGCAATTCTTCGCTGCTCCCAAATAAAGAACACCCTTCTTCAGAGAATCTCTCTATTATGTTGGAGGCGCTGAAGAGAATTTGCCAATGTTCTCTGAGATTTTCTACATTGCAGTTACTTTTAGGCTATATCTAGGACGCAATGTGTTTGAAAAGGCTCATGATTTAGTAGGGGGATTAGAATTCATACAGAAGTAATAGTAAATCAGTGTGAAATCAAAGGCAGGAATAAGTGCATGCAACATATTGAAGAACAAATAAACTGTAGGTTTTCATAATAAATGTTTCTAATTAAAAAAACATATGAAAATGGCTAATAATTTCCTAGGCAAAAGAGGTTGAAACAGACACCCTCAAGATAAAAATTAATATTACTAAATATATCAGGGTAGAAGTTTAAAAAGACTGGTGTGAGCAGGTTATGTGGACACAGAAATGCTTCACTCATAGTGTGTACATTTATCTCACACACAAATGGCTGTCACCTAAGCCCCTGGGAGTCCCAGTCTCAGACATCCCCTGCAGCACCGAAGGGAGCTGACACGTGAATGAGACAGATCTGTCTGTGGCATGTGCTGCATGGCATTGGCAGGTGTGCTTCAGTTCTCACGCCTGTGTAGTTAATAAGCTCGCATTGATCTTATCAATTTCTTTTTTTTTTGTAAGATTTTATTATTATTGCAAAGCCAGATATACAGAGAGGAGGAGAGACAGAGAGGAAGATCTTCCATCCGATGTTACACTCCCCAAGTGAGCCGCAACGGGCCGGTGCGTGCCGATCCGAAGCCGGGAACCTGGAACCTCTTCCGGGTCTCCTACGCGGGTGCAGTGTCCCAAAGCTTTGGGCTGTCCTCGACTGCTTTCCCAGGCCACAAGCAGGGAGCTGGATGGGAAGTGGAGCTGCCAGGATTAGAACCGACGCCCATATGGGATCCCAGGGCGTTCTAGGCGAGGACTTTAGCTGCTAGGCCACGCCGCCGGGCCCGATCTTATCAATTTCTTATCACAGGGATGAATTGTAGAACATTCCTGTAACAAGATCTGGTACGATAATGTCAACTGCTGTAAGTGTTAAGCAATTTCGTGATAATAATTATGTTTTAACCAAAAGAGTTCTTCATGACCTTAATCTTATCTTCACTTTTCCTGAAGGTATATCGTTTTGGAAGAAATCTTAACACAGATTTTTGCTTCTTAAATGTAAGCACTAATTCATGTTGTTCAATAAATGTGCAATGAGTATTCTGTACAAAGCAGTGTACCAAGGCGAGAATACATTTGCAAATACAAACTCTCATACTGGGAGAAACGGGGAAATGCAAATGTCAACACATACACACACACACACACACACAAACACACACATACACACATCGAGTTAGAAAGGGAAAGTCAGCTCTTAGTCAGCATGTGTTCCACATCTACAGGTACAACCAACTGTACATCAAAGGAATTTGAATGGAAAAGGCTGTCAATGAGGATCATTTACAGATTCTCTCTGTCATTATTTTCCAAACAATGCATTCACAGATGTATACACTGCTTCAAGTTTTGTCCATAGCCTTGAGGTGGTTTAAAACACAGGGATCTGTGCTAGGATTACACAGTAAACAGTGTGCCGTTGCATGTAAGCAAGCTGAGCATTCATTCATTTTGTGTCCCTAGAGTCCATCACACATTCCTCAAAGACTATGTATCTTCCTCTGCATCTTGTATCAGTCTATTGGTCCAATAGGGCATTTCAAAAATTTTCAGGCAATGACATTTCAAATTAGTTTATTTTGTGTAAAGCATTTTTTTCAGTCCCTGGAAAGGTTTTTCAACATCATATACTTCCATCAAATTTTTGAAGATACCCCATAGTGTGTGTAAAACAGATTACATTCTCTGACAAAAAATAATAAAGCAAAAAGTTGTTGCAAGGATTCTGTGAGTTAGTAGGAAAGACATCCATGAAAATGTGGCTTCTGGGTAAAACTGTAAGGTAGCTAAGAGTATGAGATGGCTGGTTACTGATGAGGAAGGAACAGACCCTGTGATTGACCGGCCGTTGAGAAGCCAAGGAAGATAATGAGCAAGAAGAGAGTTAGAGAGAGTGACCTATGCACAAAGGTTAAGACTTGTGCTGATTGCAGTAACTGCCAGTTTGAAGGACTCAGGCTTTTATTCTGGAAGGTGATATGGTAGGAAAGTTTGTAGAAGAGTTGCGAGACCCCATCTATACTACACTGTCGGTCAGGTGCCAGAAGACAGTTGCAGTATGCAGTATCACAGATGGGGGTAACAGTCATCAAAAATCCCTATGGGAGACCATGTAACTGGTGGGGGTTGTAGTGGTAGCAACAGGGGTGGGTGATAGCAATGGGATTCTGGTTGACCTTTGTAAAAGTGAGTGAGAGAGAGGAAGGGAGGGAGGATGGGGAAGAGAGAGAGAGAGAAAGAGGGGGGAGAGAGAGAGAGTGAAAGTGTGGGAACTACATCCATTAGAATCATTTTTAATTGATGCTTTTTATAATTCTGGCTTTGTCATGTTGCTCAATGGACTCTCGAATATCTACATAAGGGCTATAGTGACAAAGGGCCCAGATTTTCTGCTTACTTTTGGCCAAGTGACAATCCAAAGATTTCCTCTCTTCTTAGAATAATGCTTGATAATTCCCTCACACAAACTGTCCCCTTGTTTCTACCATAATACAGAACCTGGCATTAGGAAATACAACTTGATGAGGGCAGTGGAACTGTACCCACAGAGAATTATGCCAGGTGCATTTATCTTAAATTAGGTCACAGGCTTCAAACGCACTTAATGTTAAAAAAAAAAAAAGACACTGGATAGGCAAATTAAAAGTCACACCAGGTGTGACTGGAGAAACGTCTACACAGCGGATAAAAATCTAGGAGAGAGAACAGATGATCCCACCTTTCCATTAGAGGAGGGGATAGAAACCACAGTTGAACTCTGAACTCAATCAGTGTTGACCAGGTAATTATGGGCAGCCCACGCAAGGAGGAGGATAATACAGCATCAACCAGCAGGGGCCTCTATAACTCACTCATCTTCAAAGTGCCCCTGGGCACCTGGCTTCCCCAGCAAGGAAATTCTGGAGTCATAGGTGCAATTACTTCAGCATCTCAAACTCTGTAGGGAGAGGAAGTCACATTTGCTGTGATTAAAGCAGGTGAGCTCTTGTTTCAGCTTTTTCTCACTGTGCTTGGACATGACCTTATCAATAAGCTGACCAGTCATTGAGAGGCGATAGTGTAATGGAAAAAAAATGACTGTAAAATTTCTGAATATCAAGAAAATGTTTCACATACGATTGTGGAAGACACTTCTTAGAGATTTATATTTTTGTGTCTCTTTCCTAATCTGTGCTTTATAGATAAAAATAAAAAGTCGAAAGAGCCTTAGACATGTCTTCAAAGTGGTGCAGTTTGCAGACTAAAATAGAAGGTGAAAGAGTTAAAAACAAAGAAGTCTGAGGAGGGTAACATGAAGTAGAAGATGAGAAGTTTACCAGTAGGTTCAATGCTATGGTTGCACAGGACAAGTAATTTCAGGATTTCTCTTGTACATTAGGGTGACAACAGCTCACATAATACAGTGTGTACCTTTAATGAAAATTTGAATAATCTCATCACTCAGAAATTATGTATGTTTAAGATGGCACAATAAACTTTCTATAATGGGAGCATAAACTGGTGTGTGAGTGTGTATATGTATATATGTGTGGGACACTTTATAGATATAGATATAGATATAGATATAGATATAGATATAGATATAGATATAGATATAGATATAGATATAGATATAGATATAAATATAGATATAGATATATAGATATGTCACTGTTCCCCAGAACTAAGTAAAATTACATGGGAATCAAAAGTAAAGCTAATAGACAACTACAAGTATTGAATTTCATGTTACTCCCAATCCATTACTTACCCTCCAAGGACTTAACTGTGGTTTTCATATTATGTAATATTTTGTTGACAGAACTCATTCTTCTATCCAAGGTCTCCTGTGTTTTCTTCCTAACTCCTATCCTACAGACTCAAGGTCTATCATGTTCCTTTTAGGACTCACACAATATCATTAAATCATAGCTCTGCCCCTTAGGGGAGCCGTGAGAGGGAAGCAACCAGGGAGCTGACTTCCTTGTGCAGTGTCTTTACTTGATGTTCTATAGTGTAAGCCTTGGACACTGGTGTGGCTGAATTCTTTCGTATTTTCTTCTGAGAATAACGGCAGCTGGCTTCTTTTCCAGACCCTCTACATGTTTTCTGTTAACACGCTGTGGTGTCTCCCAACAGATTTCCTTCAGCTGTGCCTTTTAGAAAAGCTCTGAAGTCCCTCCTCTGTTTCCGGAAATCTGCTTGTTGGTCCTCTTCTTTCCTCTGCAGAATTCTTACCCATGCCTGGCACTTGTGAGATTTCCCTGATTGAAGCTCAAAAATGATCCAAATGACTATGTGCATAAGAACATGTTTCTATTTGTGCAATTCAAGGGATAGGACAACCATGCCTATTGCTTATTTAAAACCTAATGAAGGCTTTTAGTAAAGTTTTTAAATTGAAGAATAACCCTATTATTAAATCAATGCAGAATGTTTTGCAGAATATGCATATTGTTACTTCCAAAATGGCTTATTTTGATTATTATTCAGTTAAGATTTAATTTTCATGTTATCATAAATGCCTTCATATTTTTAAAAGAACCCCCTGCCACCATCTTCTAGAACTGTGGCTAAAATAACTTTATGACATTTGATTGAGTTTTGTTTTCTGAAACCAATTAAAGGAGTGGTAAACAGCTGCTAGCTTAGAATTCCGTGTTAAACAGCTGCTAGCTTAGAATTCCCTTAGGAAGAACAATGAAAGCAAGTAAGACCAGCACATCAGATTCAAGTGACTGTGGAGCACAAAGTTACAGTACCTCTATAGTTGTTGATGTCTGTGTCTAAGAGCTCTAGTGATCCTTTGAAAGTGTAAGTCTCAATAATTTTTGAACCAAAACTTATATTTTTTAATGTTTATTTTTCTTGCAAAGTCAGATTAACAGAGAGAAGAAGAGATAGAGAGATGATCCTCCATTTGCTAGTTCACTCTCTAAGTGGCCACAATGCCCGGAGTTGAACTGACCTGAAGCCAGGAGCCAGGAGCTTCTTCCAGGTCTCCTACATGGATGCAGGGTCCCAAAGTCTTGGGACATCCTCTGCTGCTTTCCCAGCCCACAATTGGGGAGCTGGCAGGGAAACATGGCCACCAGAACATGAACTGACAACCACAGGGGATCCTGGCATGTAGAACGCGGGGATTTTAGCCACTAGGCTACAGTGCCAGGCCACAAGACTTTATCTCTTAACTCCATGTTTCGTTAAATTTTTGAAGTATGCTTGGATATTTAAGGATTTTGAGACAGGGTGGAAATCTCAAAGTATCTGGGTAAGTATAATATACGGTTCCTATAAATGAGAAACAGAGTACCACATTCTGAGCAAAGTTGTGATGACTGTCATGGTAACACTGATGAGGCTGTGAGAGGACATCATTCCTCAGAGGAGCTAGTGAACCAAGGTACATGTGTTGAACATCCCGCCAGGTAACAGCAGGAAGGCACAGCAGTCGGGGGTGCATCCAGTGCAGATCGTGTGCATCCTGAGAAGTGTGCTGCAGTGGTCCCTTCCTAGTTAGGGATGCTGTTACACTACGCTAACAAGGAAGTAGATGAACTGCAATTAGAAAACCATACTTGTGAATGCAGCATTTCCTCAGTTAGGATGAGTGTTTGAATCCTCCAAGAGAACATACCTACTAGATGATGTGAGTCTCTGGATACAGTTGAGGAGACAACATCTACTTTTGTCTTAAGAGACCACTCCACTTTATGCCATGAGAGAAGTAGAGATGAGAGGGAGTTGGCTGCTGGCTGCTGGCTCAGGGTTTAGATGAAGGGCCATGATGGCAGACGCTGAGCCTTCTCCAGAGAAGCCTGGAAAAGGCATAGGAATTTCCTTAGCACCTCCAGAAGGAATGCAACCATATCCATACCTTAATTTTAGGATTTTTGGCCCTAAGAATTTTAAGAGAAGACACTCATGTTGCTTTGAGTGACTGATTTGGTGCTCATCTATACAGAAGCCATAAGAGACCACTAATCTGCTGTAGCCACAGTTAGACAGTTAGATGTTGTAGTGCAGTTGTCATTGCAGTTGTGTAATATGAGGTCATAATAGAATGTTGTGAAAATCTCCTTAACATGTATGATGGGCCCTGATGGCTTTGAATATAGAAATCAGAGCAGCAAGCAAAGTGTTTCTTGGAGTAAATATTCATGCACTTTTAAGTACCTTATGACTGTAAGTGGCTGCATGCTGCCCAAACTGCACTTTCCTCTCCTCTGACTTATAAAGGCTTCTCTGATAGGATATTAAACTGTCAGATGTGAAGCTTAACATCAGCTCAACCAACTTTGTGGTGAAGATGAAGTTCTTTCTGGATGTCAGTCCTTTTTAGGCCCAACAGAGTCCTTTAATGTGGAGCAAAATGTGCGCTGGGGTAGAAGGAAAAAAAAAAACGAGCATTTTCTGAAAGATCATTTTCTGAAGATCATTTTTCTCCACATGTAGAATTTCATCAGACACACAATGATAAAATAATAATATTAATAATACATTGGCACCTATAGCTATCGCTACCCAGTGGCAAATGTAGTCCTTGCAAATAGCTAAGACAGCAGTGATGTAGGTACCAGCAAGTCACAAGCTCCTGCCCTGTGTGTAATTCTATCCCCCTACTCATCAGTCAGAACACATCCTGTCACCTGGATGCTATTCCTTCATCTGGGGCCCAACTGGGGTAGGATATTGGACTCCATGTGGAAGTTCTCAAAGCTATAAAACCTACAGGCTGCTTTGTATCTATAGATATCCACCCCTCGCCCCATTATAGGGGTTCTACAGGTGCTCACCCTCTCTCTTCTGTTGATTGTAACTGGAGGAGTGCTGGGGTACTCTGTGTTCTTTCCTATCCCATTGGGCCCAATGTGCACCCATGTGAGTATCACCTGTATGACACAACCCACACTCATTCTGTACCTACTGTGGGTAGCCTCTACAGACGCTGTAACCCAGAGCTGTCTGATGCTTAATTGCATCATCAATGTTAAGTTAGAGGAAATCCTCTTTTCCCCAAGAAGCCACTCTCAGGTATTTGTTATTAACAAAGGCAAATTAAAGCACCCGGCCTCAGGTTTCAAGTCACAGAAGACAGATCACTACACCATCTCAACAACAGTCTAATGACTTAATAATTATAGCTAGCCAGTTAAAATTTAAATGTTAAAAAAAAGTCACCAATGACTACTGGACCACATCCATTTTAACACATAAGTAAGATTGACTTTTTGGTTCACTGGTTTAGGGGACGCAGTAAGGAAAAGCTTCAACTTTCCATGAGCCAATACTCATATCAGGAGCAGATTGTCTGGTATAGAAGGAGCAGTTAGCTTTATTTTCTTCTACTGATAGCAAGAGAGAAATTTACATTTTTATAGAATTCCACAAGAGTCAAAAACTTAGTGAACCTTCATTATGGATAGTTATTACTGTGTCTTTCTAGATCCATAAGGACAGAAGAGTCCAGAACACTCAGATTGAATTGTACGGATAGATGCAGATCATTCCTGCCAAGTAGAAACTCTCCTGCTGGTTTTATTGCACAATACCCGATGGGTGCAAATTAGTCCATGTCAGAATAAAAATCACTAATTTAACTTTGGAACTAGCAAGACCTCTTAGCTGGAGTCTTAGAGACATCTGTTATGATGAAGGAAGAGGGACATTTAGCATGGTTGGGCTCATCATTTCACTTCTTAGTTGAGGAGATGGGGCAGGAGGTTAAAAATAAACACATTACATGGTGAAATCACACAAACTGTGGCAGGGAGTGATTGTTCTAGAATCGTGTGGACAAGGTACCTATGATCCGGAATATCCTGAAGTCAGTGGGGGATGGGAGACACTTTAGCTCCTACAAATGATTATCCCTCTATAATTTCTGTGTATCTGTACCTTTCTATCATTTCTACATCAATAAAGTCCCTTCCCTTTCTCTCTCTTTCTCTCTCATTCAGCATGTGTATCTCTCTCTTTACCTGTTTCTCTCAAGGATCTTTTTCTCCTGAACTTTATTTACATCAGCCATGTGAAACATGAGATTTTTTTCTAGTATTTTCAAAATAAAGTAGTATTGTTGCCTTCCATCACAACATTGAAAAAATGTTCCCCAACACTGTGACATTCAAGGAGGATGCTTGCAAATGTTTGTGTCTTAATGATTACTGTTTTGAGCACCATATAACTTTGATAAATGAGTTCTTTCTGTAAGCTGTATCATTTAACTATTTCCATAGCACATGACAGCTATAATAAGAAAACAATCTGCTTAGATCTTTAACTTTTTCAAAATCCAGAACTGGTGAATTGTAATGTTATTTTTTTTGTTTTGATTTTATAATTTTTATTTTACATGAAAACTGAAGAAGAGAGAGGGAGAGAGATAAAGAGAGAAAGATGTTCTAGATAACTGTTTATCATAAAAAATGCCTATAGCAGGTCAGGCTGGGCCAAGTTGAAGTCAGGGACATGACATTCAACTAACTCTTATGAGTGAAAGAGACCCATTTTGTGATGTCTCACAGGGAAAGCACTAACAGAAATTTGGGATCAGGAATGATGTCAGGACTCAACTTAATTCACTCTGATATAGGAAGTGGATGTCCTGAGTAATACATTATCTGCCACACCAAATATCTGCACTGCTTTGAATATCCCCCTTTACCTCAGATACAAGAAGGAAACAATATGGACATAATAGTCTTACCCACTTCCCTATAGCCCCTGAAACTTTTTACCGTAACTAACTATGTAACTATATATATATAGTTACATATATATATATATATATATATATAGTTACATATATATATAGTTACATATATATAAATATATATATATAAATATATATATATATATTTGTATATATAAAATATATAATGTGTGTGTATGTGTGTATATATGCGTATAATTTGAAAGGGCGAGGAAGAGGTAGTCATGGAAGAGGAGCAAGATGAAGAAATCCCCCCATGATGTTTGGGACTGACTGGGGTGAAAGACCAAAGCTGGAAACTCAATCAAGGTCTCCCATGTGGTGGCGGGAATTCACTTGCAAGAGCATTCAGGATTAGCAGGAGGCTACAAGTGGGAGTAGAGCTGAATTAGAACCTCACTCTCCTGATCTATTGTGTGTTGATTGGAAGCAATGTCTTAATCACTAAGCCTAATCACTGCTCCTGGTGTTAAGACTGTATCTGCAAGATAACTCGTCATCCTCATTCCAGTATTTCAGAGTTTCTTTTAAAACATGGAGATGCAGTCTTTATTAGCATGTTTCTGATTGCAACTGGTACAATATACTTCCAGCTTCCAGCGATTCATAACTGGTGAACTATTAAAACCACTTGAGCAAGGATCTCAGAGCATGCCCCATATCCGGGTGGGAAACTGGGTGGGGCTTCTCCCTCAATATCCCCCTTTACCGGGCCCGGCGGCGTGGCCTAGTGGCTAAAGTCCTCACCTTGAAAGCCCCGGGATCCCATATGGGCGCCGGTTCTAATCCCGGCAGCTCCACTTCCCATCCAGCTCCCTGCTTGTGGCCTGGGAAAGCAGTTGAGGACGGCCCAATGCATTGGGATACTGCACCCGTGTGGGAGACCTGGAAGAGGTTCCTGGTTCCCGGTATCAGAAAGTAAAAAAAAAAGTCAGAAAAGTTGGAAAAGTTTACTATTCACACAGAAAAAAATGCTGAACTGCACCCTATATCATTACAAAATGAATAAAAAGCTGCTATTTATTCAGCCAAAAAAAAAAATTTGTTTTGGCCACTGCATAGCACTCAGTATTCAAGGAATTTGTAGCAGACAGTGTTTCTTGCAATCAATTTCATGCTTAATACTTACCTGTTTTAGCTCTATGCCATAAGCTTTGTTAAGTGGTGTTTCCATGTCCACTATTTTAAGATATTGAAAGCTTGCTCTTTGATTTCTGCCCTGATGGTCAGTTATTCTCACCAGTGTGTTTTCTCTATTCTCATGTTTTCTCTCGTGGAGTGTTCTTTTCCTTTCCTTTGCAAAATGCATTTTTTCTAACACATGCCTGGTGATAGGTTCTCTCAGGTTTTGTTTGACCGTGTCTCTGTGCTTCATATTTGAAGATCAATTCCAATCTCTCCTGGCCTGTGACGATTCTACTGAAAAGACTGAATCTCGGCAAAAGAGGACCTGGAGTCATTACATGATTTCTTATTTTTAATCTATTTTTATTTGAAAAGATTTTACAGAGAGAGAAGGAGAGACAGAGAGAGTGGTCTTCCATCTGCTATTTCAGTCCCCAAATAGATGCAGTGACCAAAGCTGAGCCAAGCCAAATCCAGAAGCCAAAAGCTTCTTTCAGGTGAGTGCAGGACCCAAGGACTCAAACTGTCCTCCACTGCTTTCCCAGGGTGTAAGCGGCCAGCTGAATGAGAAGTGGAAGGGCCAGGACACAATCTGGCACCCTGATGATGTACCTTCCCTGCGAGGAGGGGATTAGCTTGCTACAACACCACACTGGCCCTTGTGCATGTTTGTTTATTTTGTTTTGTTTTGTTTTGTTTTGTTTTGAATTCTCTTGGAGCATTAATGATCTGTAACCTTAGGATCTTTGATTTTTACATGCATTGGGGTAGACTTGATTGAGTTTAATGTGACAGATGACTTTCAGATATCCAGTACCTACTTCGCTGTAACTTTTCCTGGATTAGGGAAGATTTATGATTATCTCTGAATATTATTTCTATCATTTTGATATACTCAATTTCATTTTGAATCCCTATAACATAAATATTTGTTCTTTTTATGCTATTTTGTGTTTCTTGTAAGTTTTTTTTTTAATTTGTCCTACTTAGTTTTTTTCTTCTCCATGCATTTACAAGTAGCCTTTCTTCAAGCTCACCAATGTTCACTTATTTGGTTTGTTCTCCTGTTGTTGCTTCTTATTACATTTTACATTTTAATTACTGTGTTTTTTGGTTGAAGCATTTCTATTTAATTTTGTTTCATTATTTCTATTCTCTCAAATCTGTTTGGATAGTCAATAATTTATTTATATTATGTTGAATTTCATTGTGCTTTTCTAGAAACAGCAATCTTGAAATATCTGTCTGAAATTTTAGAATGTTCCATTTCTAGAAAATTGTTTTCTGGCACGCTGCCATACTCCTTAGATGACATCACAGGACTCTAGGAGATATTGATGTTTTTCGAATTTGACGTTTTTCGAATTGAAAGATTTGACTTCATTAGCGCAAGTCCTAGATGCTCATCAGCTTGTCCTGCTGCTGATGGGAGGTCACCACTTTGTGTGGCACTTGTCGGGCACTAATGATATTAAACAAAGGAATAGTTCCTCAACTCAGCAGACAGTCCTTAATTCGGTCAAACCTGGATCTCACATTCACCATGAATTTTGCTGCCTTGGGGAGAGAGCTTGTGAGAAGCTTCTATGCTACACACCAAAACATATATTTTACCAAGGCACAGGCCATTTGGGCTGATTCAGAGACTCCTTCCATAGGCACTGGCTTCATTCCAATAACTGCATGAAGGTGAATCAGTGAGTATAGAGAAATTCACACTGCTGTTTTTCTGGGAGATGGTCACTCGGAGCTTTGCACTCATTCACAATCTCAGCTTCATACAACTATTTTTTTAAAAACATATCCAATTCAATTTTGTAAAATCTTCCTGAATTTCTCTCATATATACCTCATTGTTAGGCATCTGTGAAATGCAAATTAAGAGTACAGATAGATACCAGTGTTCATTCTCTAGGATGCCAGGAGGAGAAACCACAGAGTAGGGTTTGTGGGGACGTGATAAAGGGGCTAGTCTCACACAATGTTTATGAGAATGGAATGTGTTGTGGCCACTTTAGAAGGTGACTTCACCGTTCCTCTGAAACTTTACTATTGTGATGACTGTTGCACTCACCAACTCCACCCAGGATGTATATTCCAGCTAAATAAATTACATATCCACCAACCACACTATACATAAGTGTTGTAATAGTATTATTTATGAGCAGTCAAGGCTGTACATAATCCAAGGAGCCATGAGCTGGTGGATACATGATCAAAAGCTTGTGTCTATATAAAATGTAGTTCCAGAAAAATGGGTGAGATATTGAAAGATGCATTTCAATGGCTGAATGCTGAGAACTTTAGTTAAGTGAAAGAACCAGGACATACGAGGGATGCATTGTATGACTATTCCACTCACAGATGCAGACATTGCTACCGGTCAGTATGTGTTTTACTTTTGGAATGTAAAATGTGCTAAGACTAGTTTTTGATATTAATCCAATATCTGTGATAACACATAAAGAAAAAGTGAAAATATCTTAAAGGTATGTAATAATGTCCTCATGAAGAGAGGATAGAGACATGAAGATTATTGTAGACTCAATATTTGAAGAGATAAAGGCCAATAACTTCTAGAAGTAGAAAAAAATGAAGAGCCTTAGTACATTAAAAAATAACACGCTAGCACAACTTTTAGCATATAATAATAGAATTGAATATACTGTAAGAAAATTATAATGTATGTGATGAGCAGTTAGGCAGAACAATCCATCACTAGTAATGTGACAATGGTGGCATTTGCTTTCTCAGCAAAAGTACATGAAAACCTTCTGATAAGGAGGTAGAATTGGAAATGTTGAAGTTTGCACATTCTGGAGGTTTTCTGAATGAATATCCTTCAAAGTTAATCAATAAGAAGTAATGATTTAATGTAGAGAAAGAAGTACCCCACAGGCATAGGGATGATTAATTTAATACTCAAAAAGGATGGCATTCTGGGCCCAGTCAATGTGGTGGAGCAGGTTACTCCACTGCCTACAATACTGAGTATCAATGTTGAGCAACAGTTTTAGTCCCAGCTGTTTCACTTATGCTCCCTTCTTATATGCCTGTGAAAGCGGTGGAAGGTAACTCAAGTAATTATGGCCCTGAAACACTAAACAAACCTGGTTGGAGATCCAGGATCATAGCTTCAGCCTGGGCCAGCATAGCCATTGTAGCCACTTGGAGAATAAACCAGAAGATGGAAGATTCAGATGCTTTCTCTCTCTCTCTCTCTCTCTCTCTCTCTCTCTCTCTCTCTCTCTCTCTCTCTCTCCATCCCTAAGCCCCGGTCTTGAAAATAAATAAGTAAATAAGTAAATAAGTAAATAAGCAAATCGTTAAAATATTCACAGTTCTGAAAGTTAAGCAATTTTGAATAGGCTGTACCTAAACTTCAGATCATATTAGAACAGTAAGACATATGTAAATGCTAGATCCAGAATCCACACGTGATGAGTAGCAGAAAAAAACAAAAGTTGTAGGGAAAAAGGACATTTTAGAAATGTCCCCACGAACTACATTCATCTATTGTTTTTCAATTACTGTCACATACATGAGAATTGACAGAATAAGGAGTTTTGGCTTTGCTTGATGTGGTTTGATTTTTAATATGGAATTTTGGAAAAAAAACTTAGTTGCCATTTTAGCAGGTGACTGTTTGCTTTATAGTCACAACAGGGATGACTGTAAAGGACAGTCCCGAGTCTTATCTGACTGCCATCACTTGCCTCTGGCTGTGTCTTGTTGTGAGCTCATCTCTCAGGGAATTGATGAACTCTGTGAGATATGTACACCAGACACTTACATACCCTCTCAGCACGAAGAGGCCCCTGTGTATTCTTTCCAAATATAGGTCCCCTGCATCTTTTGCCATCTGCTTCCAGCATGGCGCATCACACACCACTGAGACAGCAACCTGGAGATCTCTGTGGCCTGACCATTCTGTGTATTGGGCAATCTTGGAAAAAATGGAGAGGAAGAGGAAAGAAAGACAATGAAAAGAGCCATCAGTAAAAATGATCAGAATGGGATAAGCACTTGACTTGAAATGTGTTATTTATTTATCTTTATTTATTTTGAGGGATAAGGAAGGGCAGAGATACAAAGAGAACTTTAACGATCATGAGCTGTATAACCTTCCCTCTATCTACAACAGTCAGTGTTGGACCAGGTCAAAACCATGAGATGGGATCTCAATTCAGGTCACCCATGTGAGTGGAAGGAACCCAGTGACTGAAGTTGGCACCTGCTGCTTCCCATGTTCCTCATTATCAGCAAACTAGCTTCAGGGGAAGAGTCAGGACGCAAACCCTGATGCTTCAATACAGGACACAGATGTCCCACTCAGCAGCCCAAATACAAGCAAAATATCCACCTAAGGGAGTAAATTTTGTGGAAGTCAATCCACTGCAAATTTTCTTTAATATCTGTTGTTTACAGATATTCACAAGTAGTCTGTAATAAAGAGGGTCATTTCTCATTGTTCCCAAACTAACAAATTCAGAGTGAACTAGAATATAAAGGCTGTCAGAAAATGTTTCATTCTAATATAAAACATCTATACTACTGCAATTCTAAATTATTCTTCTCTTTTGGCTTACTGATGATCTGAATGTTCCTTATGTCTCAGCAATGTACATAACGTGTACAACAATCTAAAATACGTTCCCTCTTGAGTAAGATTTTAAATGGTCAAGTTTTGGTATTGTTGTAAGAATCTTAGCTTTCAAATTAGCAAAATCTGTGCTAATATAAGCTTTGATGAAACTGTACATAGTCATGCAAGGGTTTTTTCCCAATGTCAATACATTTTTTCAACATGAAATGTAGATGCCAAGACTAGATCATTATTGTATTTGTTCCAATTTCTTATTATCTAATTACATGTTATATAGTTTTTCACCACCTTACATGCTTTGTGGACAAAACCTCACGATGCACCGTGTATTTGGGATTTCACACACCATTGGAACTGCAGGAGGCAAAATACTTACAATGACAGCACATTGGTGGTAGTTAGGAAGAACCTGGCAAACATAGTGGCTCCTTTACCCTTATACACAAATCGGAATTTATCTATTCAAACATTTTAAATGCTGACCCAATTCCTAGACACATTTAATTTAGCTTTTTAAAAGAATAGTAGGTGAAGAAGACTTTTGTGACCAGAAAATCAGTAAGATCAATAAGTTTCCATCACTCTTTTTGTTCAGCCATGTACTGTTAAAGAACAATCAGATAATGCTTGTATATACTCAACCCTCTGCTGGTTCATGGGCCTTCTTGTTGCTTGAGGATTTTTATTCTATCTTCCCAAAGTCGAGGCAGATCTTAAATCCTAGTTTCAGTGTGAAAGATAAATTGTTCATCCTCCACACAGGAGAAATCCTTCAAAACAAAACACTTGAAGATGATATCAGCCCCCTTTGTAAAAGCTACTTGGACAGAAATAAATTGTTGTGTTCTGTCTGTGACAAAGTTAAGCTAATTCCTGCCGTGTGAGTGAGCAGGTCCCCATCCATCTCCGTAACTAATCCCAATCAACAGTGAACAAATACATGTTAAAGCGATTTTCACCCATGCACTCTGCAGGCACTGTGTGGTACCTTTGAGGAGGTGTAATAAATCGCTATTCCAAAGAAAGAAACTGACATTAATTCAATGTCAGCAATTGATAGTTTTTCATCTTTGAGGGTAAAGAAAGTGACATCATGTTAGAGTACTATCAAGATACCTGCACAGGGGACAATAACCTAAGATTTTTGTTTTAATTTATTTGCTTTTACTGGAAGACATTAACTACAGAGAGAAGGAGAAACAAAGAACTCTATCTACTGGTTCACTTTCCAAGTGGCCGCAAAAGCTGGAGCTTATCTGAAGCCAGGAGCCAGGGGCTCTTTTGGGTCTCCCACCCATGTGGGAAAGAGCCCCACATGGGTGAAGGTCCCCATGCTTTGAACCGTCCTCTCCTGCTTTCCCAAGCCACAGGCATGGAACTAGCTGGGAAGCGCATCCAGGCAGGAACCAGTGCTCATATGGGATTCTGAAGCATGAAAGGTGAGGATTTTATTCACTGAGCCATTGTGTCAGGCTCACCTTCTTCATTTGTTTTATCTCCCCCTTTCTCTTTCTGCAGAGTTGCATAGAAAAAGACACACATACACACACACACACACACACACACACATCTTCTTTCTGCTGCTTCACTCCTTAAATGCCCAAAACCAGGTATGAGCAAGGCAAGGGTCAAGGAAGGACCCAAGAAGTTTATCTGAGTGAGTGGTTGCTTTTTCCTTAGGTTTATTAGCTGGAAAGGGCTGAACTTGATCTACGCGGCACTCTAATTAAGGAGGTGAGCATCACAAACGGTGGCTTAACCTAGCATACCACAACACTCCTCCAGAGTCTGCTTGAACAGTCTGTCCAATTACTTATTTTGAGCTTATTTAGTTTGTTCAAATTGCTGGAGATAAAGGGAAGAGTGAGATAACTGTCATATCAATGTAGAAGTTGTTGTGAAGTGGAGAGAGCAGAATGCCTGCAGTTTTATTCAATACTTGCTGTCATGCACAGTGCACTGATGGAGATTGTTGGGAGAACTTGAATAGTCTAGGGTTCCAGTGAACTCTAAGCACACATGTCTATAAACACCACTCCCTACTCATAATGAACTAGATATCTGCTACCTTCTGACCTGCCAATGGCCTTCTGTACAGTGGCTCCTGTGAAGGTTTGCTTGCACACTTATCAACCTAGCTCCCTGTTAAGATATTGCTGGTTATAGAAGTGCATAGTAGGGCCCGGCACTGTGGCCTAGCGGTTAAAGTCCTCACCTTGAACGCCCCGGGATCCCTTTTGGACGCTGGTTCTAATCCCGGCAGCTCCACTTCCCATCCAGCTCCCTGCTTGTGGCCAGAGAAAGCAGTTGAGGACGGCCCAATGCCTTGGGACCCTGCACCCGCATGGAAGACCTGGAAGAGGTTCCTGGTTCCTGGCATTGGATCAGCGCAGCACCAGCCATTGCGGCCACTTGGGGAGTGAATTATCAGACGGAAGATCTTCCTCTCTGTCTCTCCTCCTCTCTGTATATCTGACTTTGTAATAAAATAAAAATAAATCCTAAAAAAAGAAATGTATAGCAGTGGTGTCATTCTGTGTGCGCCTGTACTACATAGAAACATCCCTGAGGTCCAGTATGTGTTATGTCTTTGCTCAGGGATTCTATACAGGATGCAACAGAGTAGGCTGTTTATCATGAACAGAAGTGTGGGTTTACACACCTGGAGCCTTGCAATTTCCATATTGAGGAATCAATGGGTCATCACATGGCAGATGCTAAAGTGAGGGAGAGGTGTAGAAAAATGCAGGGAGAGAATGAACAACAAGGGCTGAATCCATTCCTTCAATGATATATCCACTTCTCATGCAATAGTATTAACTTCTTCATAATAGCACAGCTGTCATGGCCAAACACCCTGTAAAGGTCTGATAAATAACATATGCTCTCTGACATGTGGCAGTTATAAGAAATTAAATTTAAAATATAAGTGTTGTGCTTATCCCTTGTTTATACTCCTGTGCAGCTGGAGTTTTCCTAATTTTTTTTTTTTTGTTGTTGTTGTTCAAAGCAATGATTTGTGGTGGATTAAGCTTGTAGCTAGAGAGTGAATTAAAAGTCTGTCTTACCAAAAATTTCATGACGAGAGGGAGGGAATTGAAGATCAGGGCCAGAGTAGCACGTGAGTGAGGGAAATCCGGTTGTATCCTTGGAACTGCACCTATCAAACATATGGAATCCATTTTTAAGTTAATAAAAATAATTTAAAAGATGTACTGTTACAGTGTCTATTAAACTCCAACATGAGATGTCAAGGACCACAACTTTGAGTCAAAGCAATTCTTCTGCTTAGCACAGAACTTTCTCAGAAAACACTGTCAACATTTTCAGAATCTCCAGGACAAATGCATCCTAGTATGTACAAGGAAAGGGCTCTTAATGAGCACCAGAGGAAGAAATAATATACATTAGCTGAAAGTAGAGAGAATGCATTAAACCTCCATCCCATAATCATCCATTTTGAGTGGCAATATCTTTAAACAGAATGAATCTCAAATTCGTATGCTTGTTTCCATTAGCAATATCTCAGGTGTTTTGTTCTAATGCATCATTTTCTTCTCTTGACTCTCCCCAAGCTTTTGACATCTAAGCTCTTCTTGCAATGATGCTATCATTAGGAGCTTCATGAATCATGGCATGTCTCAGTCTGTAGCCCTCCTCACAGATGGTCCTACTCAGCAGGATCTGCTTTGTTGAACATGACATTGACTCATGACCTTGCCAAGGGGAGGAATAGAAAGCTCCCTCTAAGTTGTATTGCTAGCAACCATTTTTCTTTCATGATTCTCATTGGTAATTAAGTACTTACACCACTTTATTTCTCTGGAATTTCCAATGAAATGGTTTAAAAATTTTGCTTCATAAATTGTTTTAAATAAACCACTTCTGCTTTGATTTCATTTTTCATTGCTTTCCAGTATGAAGTCTTTCTGGAAGCTTCTACATTCTAAGCAAAGATTACAATTCTTTCTCAGTCTGTTATATGAATGTCTACACACATGGGCTTCCATATATGAAGGAATATCAAAGGAGTTCATGGGAAAAAATGGATGCAGAGGACATTAATTTTGCTCTAAACTTAAAAACAAAACTGCAACATTTTATTTTATGCTGCCCATATGAATCATTCAGTCACTCTATTTCAGTTATGATCAACACTGATGAGGCAAGTTAAACATAGGGGCAGTGAGGCTATTGCTAGTGGTTTGTAATACAACTACGCATAAATGTTTCAAGACTGACTACAGCTGAATGAATCTTTGATGGAACCCAGTGAAAATCCTGGCTGGCTTGCTTGTTTGTTCATTCATTAATTTGCAGCTATCTAAAATCTTATTCTAAAATTTATGGGAGAAAAAAAGACTGAAAATAGCAAAGTTAGAGGACTTGGCCAACTTTAACTATAAAACCTGAGTAATAAAGATGACATAAAATTAGTGAAAAAAAAAAAAAGACACAAACTCCAGCTCCTGATTAAGTGGTAATCTACCTGTTAGAGTATGCACCAGCAAGGCCTGTTCTTATTAGTTGAGAAGGAACTTACTCCAGTACCTCCCTCAGCTGATGCCCAGAGTTTGCAGTGACCACACTGACCCATAGAAGCATCCCTATCACTGCTACAGTGAATCACAAAAAATCAAGATATGGGAGATGGCACACTGAAATTATCTACCAAACCAATATCTAAAGGCTCATTTTACAGAACGAAAAGTCATTAAACACTCAAAAATGCCTTTTAATACTGCAGAAACAGCCATTCAGATGCTAAAAATAAAAATAAAAATAAAAATATAATCAATGTAGAAATACAAGAGTTACAAATGGGAAAGGTAATGTGACTCCAAAATGAAATAAAATGACGTGTAAGTATTATACTTCAAAGAAAATTGATTAAATGTCTGAGAAAATTTCAAAACAATGAGATTATAGCTACTTACAAAAGATAAAAGAGACTGCAGCAGAAGTTAAATTATGGGCACCAGTTCTAATCCCAGTGGCTCCACTTCCCATCCAGATCCCTGCTTGTGGCTGAGAAAGCAGTCGAGGACGACCCAAAGCTTTGGGGTGCTGCACCTGCATGGGAGACCTGGAAGAGCTCCTGCCTCCTGGCTTCAGATTGGCTCAGCTCCAGCCACTGCAGCCACTTGGGGAGTGAACCAACAGACATAAAATCATCCTCTCTGTCTCTGCTCTGCTCTGTATATCTGCATTTCCAATAAAAATAAATGATAAACCTTTAAAAAAGATAAATAAATAAATAAACCTTTTTAAATGATAAACCTTTAAAAAAGATAAAATCATCAGCACTATCTCCCAGTAGTTCAGACTGTCATATGAGGCAGCAGCATCCCATATCAGGGCTCAGGTTCTAATTTACTTTTCAAGTACAAATAAGTAATTCTAAAAAAGAATTGTACACCTTACTTGACACTAGCTTAAGAGGTAGCCTTTATGTCCAGTTCTATGAGAAGATTCCCACTTCTACTCTCTGTATCTTGATTGAGTCATTGTTGGTGTCACAATCCCATTGCTTTTGAAAAACCATCCACTAGTTTATTTCTTTCCTGTATAGTTTTGTGTGTTTATTTTGTTTGCTGAGAAAATGTATGTAAACAGTGATATGTCTAAGCACTTGCCCTGCCAAACAAGCTGTTAGCTTCTTATGAACTCAGTGTTGGGCTGGTTTAGAATTCTAAGCTCAATGACATTTTCTGCAGAAATTTATGCATTATTTCATTTGTTTTCACACTATTTTAGTCACTTTTTAAAGATTTTACTTATTTTTATTGGAAAAGCAGATTTAGAGGGAGGAGAGAGAGAACATCTGTAGACTCACTCTCAAAGTGCTTATGATACCCAGAGCTGAGCCAATCTGCAGCTAGTAGCCAGGAGTTTCTTCCAGGTCTCCCAGTGAGTGCAGGGTCCCAGGGCCTTGGACCATCCTCAGCTCTTTTCCAGGCCACAGGTAGGGATGTAGATGGGAAACGAAGCAACCAGGAGAGTAACTGGCATCTGCTTGGGATCCTGGTCTTTGAAGGGGGAGGATTAGCCAATTAAACTATGGTGCTAGGCCCTATTTTTGTGAATTACAGCATGACATCTAAATCTGCATGTTGTTGGTGCTTGAACTTTGTTTTTTTTTTTTTTTTTTTCCTGCAACACATGTGGGACATCCTGATTGAGTTATTGCCTCTGGCTTCAGCTGGTTCAGATGCAAATACTGCAGGTATTTGGAGAATAAACCAATGGATACAGTGCTTTCTTCCTCTCTTTTCTTTTCTCTCTGTCTCTAACACTCAAACAGACAGACACACACACACGCACACTTTTCAGAACAGTTCAGATAAACATCAACAAAATGTTAGAAACTCACCTTTCTGTCTTCCTATAAGACTTTTTATGACCTTTATATGATGCAGAATCATGTCCAAATTTTTTGCTTTTTCCCTTTCTTCTTTAGAGACCCCAGCTGGTAAGACTCACCCCTGGCCTTCATATCTGTAAGGTATGGTTGTAGCTGAGCATTCTTCCTGCAGGAATTAACACAGAGAAAATACTGCACTTTGCTAATTCTCGAAACATGTGCCACAGAATATTCACATAAGGAATAACCTGACTACAGGTTAAGCTCTGACCCATGATGCTGGCATACCACATGGGAGCAACATTCAGTCTCAGGTTTTGTGCTTCTTATCTGGCTCCCAGCTAATATGTGTGGGGAACCTGGCACCCCTCTGGGGGATTCAGGTGGAATTCAGGCTCCTGGGTTTGGCCAGGGAATGAATCAGTGGACGGGAGAGTGCTCTCTTGCTCATTCTTCCTTTCAAATAAATAAATTAGACTTACATAAACAAATATCCATTTCAGTCAACCACTGATAGGCTGAAATTTTTATATTCAAGCCTACTCTAAACATACACCATAGTGTGTAGGCATACACCATAGTGTATGTGTGTGTGTGTGTGTGAACTAAGTGACAGATCTCCTGGATTGTCTTTCTGGTTCCTTTGTATATTTTTCAATTTTACTTCTTTTGTTTTAATTAATTACATTGCATTATGTGACACAGATTCATAGGTTCTGGGATTCCCCCAACCCCTCCCCGTGCCCTCTCCCCTTGGTGGATTCCTCCACCTTGTTGTAGTATTACAGTTCAAATTAACTCAAGATTCTTTCGTTGCAATCATATACCAAGCATAGAGTCCAGCATCTTATTGTTCAGATAAATTCAACAGTTTCTTAGTGAGACTTTCTCTGGTCTGAAGGTAAAGTTGGCAGAATATCGTCCTGATGAATTAGAAGCCCCAGCACAACATCAACAACATTTTACAACATTATAGAATTAATTGACATAGTATTGAGTAATCAACACGTTGTAACAGTGCAAGTTCTTAAACACCTCATGTGATTATTTCATTGACACTTCAGTGTTTTGTTTGTACTCAGCACCAGCTGCTACACACCTTAAAGTGGCTATAGGGTACTGCTCAGCTGTCTCGTGTCTGTTTTCATTTTAGTATTTAGCTGTTTATTGTGCTGACGCATAATTTTGCTGAACTTGGTAGATTTTAGGATAGTCTTAAACTGACTTATAATTCTAACCAGGCCTTTGTCTACATTTGAGGTGCAGAACAGTTATAGGAGGGGTGTGCAGAGAAATCTTTCATACCCTAGTGAGGATTAACTAATCTTTGTGTCCTACCTAGTAAGGAATATGTGGATCCATGCTGATTGTTTTGTGTTTGGTTCTAAGCTTTCCTTGCATTTCTCTATCTATTCTTTTTTTTTGGAGGGGGGAGGAGGGAGGGCTCCGGGGTGATTCTGATGGTCATTGCAAGACAGGGTGGGGATCCAAAGCTGGAACTAAGTAAGGACCAGAAGAAGCTCTTCTCCCTAGTCCTGAAGAAAGTTTGCTGTTCTGTTTCTGCAGATACTTCAGGGCTCCTGGCTGTTGTTCCGATGACCTTGGGTCCTGTGAGGCAGGATTTGGGCCTCTTCCATTCCATATGGTAAATCCATACAGGGCTGGATGAACTCGGAGTTCTCAGCCTCCTAAGGCACTCCAATTCCCCGTGTTCTCCTTATCTATTGGGATATATAGTCTTTGGTGACCATACTGATAGTCCTTCGTGTAGATCCAGGGGTCTCCAGGGTTGGGATACAAGCCTCCTCCTGTCCATCTGCTCCACTTTGGTGTCCCCCCTGCTCTGTGCACATGACCTCCTGTTAAGAAATTGTCAGGATCGCTCTTGGCGATCTGGCTGCGACATCTGTCACCCATTGATCACCAGTGTTGATTTGGCTGATCTGGCTGGCTAGGCGGGTGTCCCCTTCCTCCCTCACCGCTCCATGTGCGTCCCTCCCGAAGCTGCGCACTCGGTCGAAGAGAAGGACCGGTCTTGCGTCAAGGGTATACGAGTAGCTGCACTCCCCTGCTAGAACCTCCAAACAAGCTCTCAAGGCCCACATTTTACTTCTAAAACAGTTTGTGCTGTTCCTTGTGATAGGTCATTGAGAACATCTCTTTGCTCGCTATTCTTCAGTCTGCTCATTTTCTTCTTTTGTCAATAGGATTTTTATTATTATATTCAAGAGTTTTAATTTGTTTTCTCTAAATCAGTTAAAAATGTTATCACTTTCGTGAACTGTGACACACATTTCTCTGGTCACCATGATAGATTTATGGTAATTCATGCAGGGAGAACTCACCTACAGCCATTCCTCATTTCTGGGAAAATTAATTGTATATTGTGAAGTCTCCCCTAACATAAGTATATACATATATAAAATGTATAATTTATATAGTGTATAATTTATATATAATTATACATTATATAATAATGTATAATTTATATATAATATATATAAATTGATGTGCTTTCTTTTCATTCATTCTTTAATATGTGTTGACATTAGTCTGTAGTTTTACCTTTGTTTGGATAATTTCTGCTCTCTGACTTGTTTTCATATTTTCTGTGTAACATCTCTAGAATTCCTGGAAAGAAAATGTATGTATTTCTTCTGTGTTCAGGCACTATCGCGGTGTTTCAGGTTTCAGTGATTTCCTTGTGAAATGTTTTTAATCACTACAGAACAGGGAATTTCCACTTGGTCCCCAATGCTTCTGCATGTGTCTCAGCCTAAAAGGGTATGACAATGGTCATCCAAGAGGAACCAGCCTTCAGTGAAAGCAGCTTTCCTCCCAATAGACGTTGAGCCATGCTTTGGAAGACATTTTCAGGTGTGGGACAGTTTTCCTGTCATGCGTGCCGCTACATACAGAGTACTAGTCATTCTGTGAAAGTTGACCCAGGTTGGCAGATAACGGAGATCCTTTTGACATTGGTGAACAGCTAATGTTGGTAGATTTCCAAAGAGTGGCCTGGGGTATACTGAACCATGGGGCATTCTGCAAGGACTTTCAGTGATAGCTATCATAGCTAATGTGTGAGACCCATATATACCTGAATCTATGTTAAGTACTTTATATAACTTCATTTAATTACAATGCCTCTCTATGAGTTAGCTGCATTTGTCCTTTTGTTTTCGTTTTGTTTTCTAAAATATAATTTTGTAGGTATAGGGAGTCATCTTTCTCTTCCTCCTTCTTTGCTCTTTTTTTTTAACCCTCTGCTACTTCCCCCTGTATTATTCTAACATTTCCTTAGAACAAGTTAGTGCTCACTTCAGCAGCATATATAGATTTAATTAGTACAGGTTATAATTTTGGAATCTATATTTAAATATACAAATTTAATATAAGTTAACATAAATGTATATATTAACTATGAATATGAGTGTATATTAAATATATATGAATATGTAAATATATTTATATAACACAAACATAGTATGAATAATATAATTTTATATAACTTAGCTTATATCTGAAAGAAAGCAATAGGCATGTGGGGCAGAAGGGAGAGAAACAGAGAGAGAGACAGAGAATATGTTTTGCTCAATCAGCCAGCTCTGACTTGAGGCTGAACTCCCAAGTTGGGAACCTGACTGTGGTCTCTGATACAGGTGCCAGGAATCCAGTTCCTTGAACCATGGATGCAGCCTCACAGAGCCTCACAGAGGCTGCATTGCCGGTATCTGCAGGTGACTGTGCTCAAGAGCCATATTTGGATCAGATGTGGTGATTGTATTATACATTTTGGTCACATTAACAGTAGTGTTTTAATTCATGATTATGAAAGCACTTTTGTTTATTTGTAACTCATTTAACACCTTTCATCTATATTTTATTTTTAATGTTTATAATGGCATTAATTCACTGTTTCCCACTATATTATCACAATAATATATTTCTTCAGCAATAATCACAAGACCATGATTCTTCTGTTTAAGTGTATCATGACATTATAGGCATAGACAATGGCAGGAAGACCAGCATCCTGTTTCGAGATGTATTTAACAATTTTGTTAGGAATCTTCCTTTTATTCAGGAGTAGAAATGCATATTGCAGCGTGTTTTCACTTGCAGGTTGCTAACCTCCATTATGTATATACATGTTTAGCTATATATCCATTGATCTTATATTTTGCATGAAGGTTGCCTTTTATCAGAGAGAACATAATCTATTTGTCATTCCAGGATTAGGTTACTTCACTGAGAATGAGGATCTCTACTCAGGACTGTTTTATTGCAAATAGTAGAAGTTCACTTTTTAATGGCTGAGTAGTATTCCCTAGAGTAGATGTGCCACAGTTTATCCATTCCTTGTTCCGTGGAAATCTGGATTTTTTTCCATATCTTTGCTATTGCAGAATGTGCTGATGTAAATGAAGGAGTACAAGTCACCCTCTCATATGCAGATATTACTTCCACTGGATACATTACCAGGAGTGGGATAGCTGTGTCATATGACAGATCAATCTTCACTTGCCTTAAAACTCTCTGTACTGATGGCCATTGAGGCTGTACTTGCCTACAATCCCCTGAACATTGGAGCAGAATATTTTTATGTATATACCCATGCCAGAAGATGTTGTTAATAGATTTATGAATACAATCCACTCTCACTGGAGTTTGGTTAGACATCCATGTGCTTTTTGTTTGTGTTTTCCTGATAGTTAGGGAGCCTGAACATTTTATTTTCACATGTCTATTAGTCATCTGGATTTTGAAAAATGCCTGCTCATTCACTTTACTCATTTTTCCAAGAGGAAGAAAACAATGAATGAAAGCAAGGCAGAGGAATGTTAGGACCATGAAGCTATTGTGAATGATACCGTCATGTGACACATGTGAATGAGGCACATATATGGTAACGAAGCTATTGTGAGTGATACCCTCATGTGACACATGTGAATGAGGCACATATATGGTAACATTTAGGATTTGTACTTCTTACATAAAATATGACTACAGAACTTAGATGAAAGTGATGGTGTCAGCATAGGTTTATCAGTTATAATAGATGCACCATTGCAGTGTAGATATGTATAGTTGAAAAACCCTGTAATTGTAAGAACAGAAAAGCTATGCAAAATCATGATGTCATCCTCCTAGTTCAGCCATGATGTTGCATCTTCTCAGAAAACAAGTGCTCAGTTCACACATGATGAAGAATTGTCATCAATGTTAAGTGTGTGCATTAAATCCCAAACCTCTAAAATTGTATCATTAGACACTGTTTTATTTTTTTAACATATATTTTCTATTGCATTTCCTTTTTGTTAAAACTAATTACATTGCATTATGTGATAAATTTTTTATGCACTGGGATTCCCCCCCGCCCCTCCCAAAACCTTCCACCTTGTTGCATTTCCATAGTTCAAATTCAGTTGAGATTCTTTCATTGGAGGTATTTACCAAGCATAAAGTCCAGCAGCTTATTGTCCTGGTAAGTTCAATGGTTTCTTGGTGAGAACATCTCTGGTCTGAAGGTAGAGCCGGCAGAGTATCATCCCAATCAATTAAAAGTCCCAACATAATATTTCCAACCATTTACAACATTATGGCATTAATTGACATGGTATTGATTAACCGATATGTTAATAGGAAAACGCAGGTTCACAACCACAACCTGTGACTTCTTCGTAGAAATTTCAATTTTGGTCTATATTCAACCGTGTTCTATACACCTTAAAATGGCTTAGATTGCTATTCAGCTGTCTCATGCCTATTTTAATTTTAGTCTTTAGCAGTTTATAGCATTGAAGCATGATTTCGCTGAACCTGGCTGTTTTTTGGGTGGTCTAACTCTATAATTCTAACAGGATATACGTCAACAGTTTAGGTAAACATGTTTAGGAGGGGTGTGCAGAGAAATCTTCCATACCCCAGTAAGGAATAACTAATCTTTGCGTCCCACCCATTGAGTTATAAGTGTATCCCCGCTGACCGTTTCCTGTCTGTTTCTAAGCTTTTCTTGTTATTCTCTATCTATTCTAGTTTTGCTTGTTTGTTTGTTTGTTTGTTTGTTTGTTTTGAGGGGTTTCTGGAGCGCTCCTGATGCTTATTACAAGAGGGGTTGGGGACCCCAAATTGGAAGCAGACAAGGACCAGAGAAAGCTCCTCTCCCTAGTCCTGAAGGAAGTTTACTGTTCTTCTCTTTCTGCGGACCGCTCAGGGATCCTGGTTGGTCCAATGGCCTTGGAACCTGCAAGGCAGGATTTGGGCTACTTCCATCCCATGTGGTAGATCCAAATAGGGGCGGGTGACCTCAGAGTTCTTGGTCTCCAAAAGCACTCCAATTCCCTGTGGTCTCCTTGGCAGTAGGGATGTAGTCCTCGGTGCTCCTTGGTGAGGTACTGGGAGTCTTCAGGATTGGGATAAAAGCCTCCTCCTGTCCGCCTGCTCCACTCTGGGGTTCCCCCATGCTCTATGTGTATGACCTTCTGTTAAGAGGTTGTTAGGATTACTCCTGATTCCCCCATTTGGCTTTGTAGTTTTGCTATTGTCTAATGCTAATTCGAGTCTGTTGTCTATGAGTTACCAGTTATAATCCTGATAGGTTATATTTCCCGTCTTCCTCACACCTTCTAGAGTGATGTAAGATTTCTCTGCTCTCCCTCCCCATTTCCAAGTATCATGGGGCCTTACAAGTACATTAGGTTTTACAATTCTTTGATGTTTATGTTTAATGCATATAAACCCACATATGCATACTTACAAACATATGATAAATTTAGTTTCGGGAGAAAACTTTGAAATAAGGTCCATTTCCCATGAACTAATTCAAAAACTCACTATTAAATCATTACAATTACAGATTCTCTCTCTCTCCAAACACACACACAGAGACACATATACATATATACATATGTATGTTTTTAAAGTTTTTTATCTAAGGAATATGATTCAATCTTTACTATATGGCATGTGCATAGCAATATCTTAGTCTTTATGAAAGAAGGAAATGTGCTCAATCTCAGGAAATGCAAAATTAGGTTGAGGAAACTATAAAACAAAGATGATTTGTAATCCACTCTGAGAACGGGTTTCAACAATAATAGAACTGGGAGACTCACAAGATGGCCGACATAGGAGGATGGATGTGAGGGAGCTCACAGAGAGAGAGAGAGACAGAACGCGACAAAAGCATAAGTGGAGCAGCATAGAGCTACAGAGAGAGGAGCGTGAAGTTTCCTGGGTAGTGTGGAGCCAAAAAAAAAATCCACACAACTCTGAAGAGCAACCAAGAAAAAACAAAACAAAATAAAACAAAAGGCAGGGAAGACAGCATCCTGCTCCTGACCTGCTGAGTCACATTTAAGTGCAGCCACCAGGAGCCGCAGCCGCAGGAGCCACAGTCACCAGGTGCCACAGCAGCCAGGAGATGCAGCCAGACTATAAGGAAGGTTGGAGAAATCATCTCTGCTAAAGGACCTCACCAGCGACAAAAGCAGACTGCAAGAGCCTGCAGTTTTGGTGAGCGGGGTAGGTGCAGGAGTGGGTTGGAGGCTCCCGGAGTTCACCCTCCGGGGCATGCAGAGAGCCCGAACATCCTTGGTGTTTATCTCCCCACCCCTCCACCCCGGAGATTCCAGCATCTGGGGACATAGGGCAAGTGCCTTGAAACTGCCAAAACTGTGTTTTGCAGGTGATGCACAGCAGTCCTGTGCACTGAGGAGCCATGGAGAAGGTGCACTGAGTACTCCCCCATGCCTTGCGGACTAGCACACAGCTAGGCGGTACTGACCCACAGGACCCACATGCAACTGTCGGCTGTGTCAACCCGTGCGCACCACTGGGCTGGGCGGTCCCACGCTGCTGGGGTGGGCGGACCTGTGTGCAGGAGGCGCTTCCAGAGAGCACCTGCAACACTCCACACCCTACAGTCCCTGGCACTGGGGACACACCAAAAAAGCACCAAGATTCCTCCGTGCCCTGTGAACCCGTGCACAGGGGGCACACCCAGAGAGCGCCTTCATTCCCCCATGCCCTGTGGTCGCATATGTACAGGAGATGAGCTGAGAGTGCCCCTTGAATCCGCTGGGCCTTGGAAGTGGCGCCCTGAAGTCCAGTGTACTGGAGATGCACCAAAAGTGCCTTGAAAACCCCCACACCCTGATACACCATGCTTGCAGGCTCCGATCTCTGCAGGATAGCGCTTGGAGTCCCCTCAGCACGCTGGTGCCTGGGCCTGTCAAAGAGAAACACTAACACAATGGGAAGAAATACCAGAAAAGGTAATGATCCAGATGAGAGAGCCAGCACCCCACCAATAAAGGATCAAAAGCCAATGTGTATTTCAGAGATGTGAGATGAAGACATGGAAGATCTATCAGACAAGGAATTAAAAAAAAATCATAATGTTAAAATCTGTCAGAGCCAATGAGAAGAATTGGGAGGACTTCAAGGAATTCAAGAACCACATAGTCACAGAAATACAACAAATAAAAGGAAAATCCTTGATTTAGAGCACAAAATTGAGAGCTTAACTAACATGATAAATACAGCAGAAGAGAGGATCTCTGAAACGGAAGACAGAAAAAATGATCATACCCAGCTCATTAAACAGCTGGAGACAAGTCTGAACAAAATCAATAAGACCATACAAGAAATGAAAGACAACCTCAGAAAATCGAATACTAGGATTATTGCCTTCCTGAAGGAGCGGAAAGAGAGTCAGGAATGCAAATGGTACTCAACGAAATTATACAGGAAATCTTCCAAAACACTTGGAACATGAACCCAGCCCAAACCCAGGACAGTCAGAAGACTCCCAACAGATACGACCAAAACAGATCTTCACCCAGACATACGGTGCTCAAGTTGCACTCCAACGAAGACAAAGAAAGAATCCTGAGACAAGTACAGAGAAAAGATCACATACAGGGGAAAACCAATCAGAATCACTGCTGACTTCTCTGAAGAGACTTTACAAACAAGAAGAGAATGGACAAAGATCTCCCAAATCCTGAATCAGAGCAATTGTCAACCAAGAATAATGTACCCAGCAAAGATCTCATTCGTATTTGAGAACAAAATCAGATACTTCCATAGAAAAGAGAAATTAGAAGAATATGCCTGCACAAAACCAGCTCTACAAAATCTCCTTAGAAATGCACTAAATCCAGAAAAAAGAAGGTGAATCATAAGCAAAGATGGCAAACAGGAAGGTCTCCCCACTAAAGTCCAAACAAGGAGGGGCAATTACACAGATATCAACACCCACTAAAACACATACATATGGCAGGGCAAAATCGCAATCTCTCCATTTTAACTGTTGACACAAATGACCTAAACTCACCAATCAAAAGACATAGATTAACAGAATGGATCATCAAACAGTACCCAAGTATCTGTTGCCTACAAGAGACACATCTAACCAGAAAAGACTCCAAGAAGCTGAAAGTGAAGGGGTGGAAAAAAGAAATTTCCAGCTAATGGATGAGAAAAAAAGGCTGGGGTAGCTGTCCTAATTTCAGATGATATAGACTTCAATTTGACACACATAAAAAAGACAGGGAAGGTCATTATATAGTGGCGAAAGGATTGATCCATCAGGAAGTAATTACCATCGTGAACATATATGCACCTAATTCCAATGCACCTAGCTAGGTGAAGCAATTACTTACGGACTTAAGGGGAGACATAGATATGCACACAATAATTGTGGGTGATCTGAACACCCTGCTTTCAACAGTAGACAGATCAACAAAACAAAAACTCAACAAAGAAACAACAAAGCTCATACAAACAATAGAACAACTGGACTTGGTAGACATTTATAGATTTTTTATCCTAAGGCCACAGATTATACATTTTTTTCAGTCGTGCATGGCACCTTCTCCAGGATTGACGACATGATAGGACACAAAGAAAATCTAAATAACTTCAAAAAGATAGGAATCATACCATGTACCCTCTCAGACCACCATGGAATGAAACTGGAAATCAGCAATTCAAAAAGCCCAAGGAAATACAGAAACTCTTGGAAGCTGAACAATATGCTATTGAACAAACAATGGATCAGAGAAGAAATTAAAGATGAGATAAAAAAATTTATGGAAACCAATGAAAACTCTGACACAACATTCCAAAACTTATGGGACACTGCCAAAGCAGTACTACGGGGTATACTCATCGCAATTGGAGCTCATGTCAAGGTCCAAGAGATGTGCCAAATACAGGAACTAAACACACACCTCCAGGAATTGGAAAAACAACAGCAGAAGAGCCACACACACAATAGGAAACAAGAAATCATCAAAACAAGGGAGGAAATTGATCAGATAGAAATAAAAAAAAATGATACACAAAATCAATGAATCAAAAAGCTGTTTTTTTCAGAAGATAACAAAATAGACACCCCACTGGCCCGACTGACAAAGAAAAAACAAGAGAAAACAAGAATTAGCAGCATCAAAGGTGAAAAACGCAACATAACAACAGACACCGCAACCATTAAGAACATAATTAGAAATTACTACAAAGCACTGTAATCCAACAAATCAGAAGACCACCAAGAAATGGAAAAGTTCTTAGTCTTCTACCACCTGCCAAAACTTAGCCCAGAGGCAACAAACGACCTGAACAAACCCATAACTGAAGCAGAGATTGAATCAGTGATTAAAGATCTCCCAACAAAGAAAAGCCCAAGCCCAGATGGCTTCACTACAGAATTCTACAAAACATTCCGAACAGAACTAACCCCAATCCTCTACAAACTCTTCAAAACAATAGAAAAGGAAGCAACCCTTCCAAACTCATTCTATGAAGCCAACATTACCTAATCCCAAAACCAGAGACCCAACTGAGAAGGAAAACTGCAGACCTATCTCTTTGATGAACATTGATGCTAAGATTCTCAACAAAATCCTAGCCAATAGAATTCAAAAACACATCAGACAGATCATTCATCCAGATCAAGTAGGATTCATCCCTGGAATGCAGGGGTGGCTCAACATTCGGAAATCCATAAATTTGATACACCACATCCAAAAACTGAAAAACAAGAATCACATGATAGTATCAATAGACGCAGAAAAAGCTTCCGACAAAATCCAACACCACTTCCTGCTAAAAACCCTAACCAAGGTAGGCATAGATGGAAAAATCCATAACATAATCAAAGCCATATATGAAAAACCCAACGCCAGCATCATACTGAATGGAGAAAAACTGGAACCCTTCCCACTGAGATCTGCAACAAGACAGGGATGTCCAATTTCTCCACTGCTATTCAACATAGTCCTAGAGGTACTTGCTTAGGCCATAAGACAAGAAAAAGAAATCATAGGAATCCAAATGGGAAACAAAGAAGTCAAGCTTTCACTATATGCAGATGATACGATTCTTTATATGGAAGAGCCAAGAGACTCAATACAGAGACTGCTAGAACTTATATGAGAGTTTGGTAGAGTGGCAGGGTACAAAATTAATGAACAAAAATCAACAGCCATAGTGTATGCAAACAGCCCCAAGATGGAAAAAGATTTAACCAGCAAGATATCATTCAAAATAACAGAGATAAGTATGAAGTATCTGGGAATAAATCTAACCAAAAATGTAGGAGACCTATTTGAGGAAAACTAAAAATTACTTAAAAAAGAAATTGAACAAGACCTCAAAAGATGGAGTAACATCCCATGCTCCTGGATAGGTAAAATCAATATCATTAAAATGTCTATACTGCCAAAAGCAATATATACATTCAACACCATCCCAATCAAATTGCCCAAAACATTCCTCATGGAACTGGAAACAATAATCCAAAGGTTCATCTGGAAACACAAAAAACCACGAATAGCTAGAACCATCCTGAAGAACAGGAAGTTAGCAGGGGGAATCACAGTCCGGGACCTCTGGACATACTATAGGGCAGTGGTTATCAAAACAGTGTGGTACCGGCACAAAGATAGAGAGGAAGATCAATGGAGCAGAATAGAAACACCAGACGGGAACCCACACAGATACAGCCAAATAATCTTTGACAAAAAGACAAACGACAATCCAGGCAAATGGGAAGGTCTGTTCAATAAATGCTGTTGGGACAACTGGTTAATAGCCTGCAGAAACAAAAAGATAGACCCACATCTCTCACCATACACTAATATCAAATCTAAATGAATAAAAGATCTAAACCTACATCCAGAAACCTTCAGCTTCTGCAAGAAAATGTTGGAAATACTCTGCAAGATCTGGGGGTAGGTCCCTACTTCCTAAGAAGGACACCAAAGGCAATAGCAATCAAGACCAGAATCAACAAATTGGACCTCATCAAACTAAGAAGCTTATGTACAGCAAGGGAAACAACCAACAAAGCAAAAAAGCAACCCACAGAATGGGAGATCTTCACACACTACATTGGTGATAGAGGACTAATCTACAGAATATATAAAGAACTACAAAACACCAAAATACCAAAACAAACAAGCCACTCAAGAAATGGGCATGGGACATGGACTGACACTTCACAAAGGAACAATCCCAAATGGCCAATAAACATATGAAAAAATGCTCAAGTTCCCTGGTAATAAGGGAAATCCAAATTAAAACATCAATGAGATACCACCTAACGCTAGTAAGACTGGCCCACATGAATAAAAGCACCAACAACACTTGTTGGCAAGGTTGCGGGGAAAAGGGAACCCTACTCCACTGCTGGTGGGGCTGCAGGCTGGTACAGCCTCTATGGAAATCAGTATGGAGAACATTCAAACAACTCAAAATCAACATACTGTATGATCCAGCAATAGTACTGCTAGGAATACATCTAGAACACTTGTTTCATGAGAAACCAACATGCACTCCTATGTTCATAGCAGCACAATCAGTAATTGCAAAAACATGGAAGCAACCAAAATGCCCATTAGCAGAGGATTGGGTAAGAAAGCTATGGTTCATCTACTCCATGGAATACTACTCAGCTATTAAAAGAAACAAAATGCAGTTCTTTGTGGCCAAATGGACCAAACTGGAAACCATAATGCTAAGGGAAATGAGCCAATCCCAAAAGGTTAAATACCACATGTTTGCCTTAATTTAAGATGATATGATGTTATGTATAACATGTTATGTTATGTATGTTATATGTTGTGTATAAAATAAAATTGAACTGTGAATGGGGTGGTCACAGAAAGTGGTTAAGAACTCAAATTTATTTTTAACATATTGGTTACTCAATACTATGTCAATTAATTCCATAATGATGTAAATTTTTGCTGATGGTATGTTGAAGCTTTTAATTGATCGGGATGATACTCTGTCGGCTCTGTCTTCAAACCAGAGATGGTCTACCTAAGAAACTGTTGAACTTTACTGCAGTATACGATGCTGGACTCTATGTTTGGTATATGCTTGCAATGAGGGAATCTCAACTGAACTTGAACTGTGCTTATGCAACAAGGTGGAGGGATCCACCATGGTGGGAGGGTTTGGAGACGGGTGGGGAGAATCCGAATACCTATGAAACTGTGTCAAATAATACAATGTAATTAATGAATAAATTTAAAAGAAAAACATTAGAAAAAGCAATAATAGAACTATGTGAAGTGTCTCAGTTCAGAAATCTTGGTGAGGATGTTGTCTCTATGACTAAAAAGATTCATTTTAGAAATTCTAGAAATGCACTTCATCTACAGAGTGATGCAATCTCATTTAGACCTTATATCTTTTTTTTTAGATTTATTTATTTATTAGAATTTTTTTATTGCAAAGTCAGATATACAGAGAGGAGGAGAGACAGAGAGGAAGATCTTCCATCCGAGGATTCTCTCCCCAAGTGAGCGCAACGGGCCGGTGCGATCCAATCCGATGCCAGGAGCCAGGAACCTCTTCCAGGTTTCCCATGTGCATGCAGGGTCCCAAAGCATTGGGCCGTCCTCAAGTGCTTTCCCAGGCCACAAGCAGGGAGCTGGATGGAAAGTGAAGCTGCCGGGATTAGAACCGGTGCCCATATGGGATCCTGACGTGTTTAAGGCGAGGACGTAAGCTGCTAGGCCACGCCACCAGGCCCTAAACCTTATTTCTGTATCACTTGCCATTTCATTATCACTTAACAGAGTGTGCCAATATTTTGTTTCTGGCTTACACCTCATTTGTAAATGACCTTGTCAATGCTTTTATTGCAGCTTTTTGCAGAGTGTCACAATGCTGTCAATCTCAGAAGAGTCAAACTGTTTGCAGTAAACAGCAAATGAAGGAAACTCATAAATGATTAATGACACTCTTTAAGTAATCCACTCTAACAAATGTAAATTATATCGGGCAGACTCCTGATCTGTCTTCTGAATCTAGGATCAAGGCAGAGACATTTGCTATTAATAAGCAACTGGAGAAATAGTTGCTCTGAAAAAGAATAAAGGGAGGCTGCAAAAGACTTTCAACTGAAATAGTTTCAATTTATTAGGTGGCACTACTCATTCATTTTAACATACACACCATATTTTTTTTTTCTTTCAATGTATTTGAGAGAGAGAGAGATTGAGAGATTTCAAGTCTAGAGCTCTTACCTCTCTTGGTTCACTCTTTAGGTTTCTGCCAGGAGTCTCTACCAAAAACAAGGCATTTAATCCACATTCTACCTGTGTGTGGCAAGGAGTGAAATAAGTGTGCCCTTGCCTGCTGCCTACAGGGAAGCACATCTGCAGGATGCTGGATGAGAAATGGGGACCTGAGACATGTAATAGACACCTGTGAACAAGTCCCTGGTGGCAACTTGTTACTGAGCCAGAGGCCCAGAAACTCTGTTTAATTCATGTTGGTGACACCCATAGGAAGATAATAATAATCCAAAAATAACATGAATGAAGGAAACAAGAAAAATAATACAGTGAACACAACAGCCTGCACTCAGCAGTGCTTACTGGGGATGCAATCTAATTCTTGGTCATGTCTTTTCTTTTTTTAATATTATTATTTTTAATTCATTAATTACATTGTATTATGTGACACAGTTTCATAGGTACTTGGGTTCTCCCCACCCCTCCCCAAACCCTCCCACCATGGTGGATTCCTCTACCTTATTGCATAACCACAGCTCAAGTTCAGTTGAGATTCCCCCATTGCAAGCGTATACCAAACATAGAGTACAGCATCTTATTGTCCAGTCAAGTACAACAGCTTCTTAGGTATACCCTTTCTGGTCTGAAGACAGAGCCAGCACAGTATCATCCCAGTCAATTGAAAGTTCCAATATACCATCAGCAAAAATTTGCATCATTATGGAATTAATTGACATAGTAATGAGTAACCAATATGTTAAAAGTAAATGCGAGTTCCTAGCCACCTTCTGTGACCACCTCACTTACATTTCAATTTTAGTTTATACACAACATATAACATTCATAACATAACATGTTATACATAACATCATATCATCTTAAATTAAGGCAAACATGTGGTATTTAACCTTTTGGGATTGGCTCATTTCCCTTAGCATTAGCCATAAGGCCATGTCTTTTCTTCATGCTGCCAGCTCCCCAGTGAAGAATAGTAGCTATATTTACTGTGAGTTTTCTTCCAGTTGTGCATTTGCAGAAAATTGTCACAATCCCCAACATTACTCTGATCTATTTCTTTAAATGTTTCTACTAGGAGGAATCAAGAGTCTTGAGAAAAGTTAGCTGCCCAGGTGAGTACATCTACATCAAGGCTTTTAATAAGCCATACTGCTTATTCACACAATAAGACTCTGATGTATGCCTTATTATGTGAAAAGATAAGAAACTCTCAGAAGATATGTTTAGACAATGGTAGAAAGTGTGGTATCCAAATGTGAGTAAGTATTTAATGGTTTCATTAGGATGCTGGACTTTCTATCATTGTCAATGAATGATACACTTAAATAACAGGCTTAGGGAGTTGTGACTATTGAAAGACTGCTATTTTCATAATAGAGGGGAAATCAGTTAGAGGTGGGATGGGGAAGGTGGAAGGAGAAATCCCTGAGTCTGTAGAATTATGTCATAAAAAATAAATTAGTAAACAAACCAACAAACAAATAAATAAATAATACACAAAAGAAAAGAAAAGAAAAGAAAAGAAAAGAAAAGAAAAGAAAAGAAAAGAAGTTGTTTTTACACCTTCTTTTGTAAGTAGTTCCAAACCAAATGGTTCCCTTTTTTCAGGCCCAACTGACCTACAATACACTTTGCCAGTTTGAAATGAATCATTGAGCACTGTAAAAAAAATAGATATCACAATTAAATATAAAATTCTTTCCTTATTTGGAAATTATTCATTCCATTTTCCTATAGTATTTTCTGCCACAGTCTGCTCCTGACAGCCACATGCTTGCTCTTCACTGTAAACTTGCCTTTTCTATAATTTCTCCTAAATGGCCTTGTATTTGGCTTCTTTTACTCAGCAATGTCTGAGGCTCTTTCGTGTGGTAGCATGTGTCAGGTGATCTTCTCTATTGCTAAATATATCTTCAGCATTAATGCTCACTCTTATTTACCTGTCCAGTTTGTCAGCATGTGGAGGGGTTAGATAACACTGAAGGACTCACAGTCGACCCAGGACCATCTTTGGAGAGACATATGGGGCCATGAATAGTGGGTACTCCAGATTTTATTTCATGAAAAGTGAAACTCATCAGCTTTTAAAGAAATGAGTCTGCTGTCTCATCATATCAACTTATGTTTTTCAAATATTGTTTAAGATTTATTAAATTTTAAATAATAAGAATAATGTATGATACAGTTCTATAGGCTCTGGAATTTTTCTTATTCCACTCCTCAAGTCCCCTTCCCTTACATGCTGATTTTTCCTACATAGTATAGTTCTTTATAAACAGTCATAAGCCCATCATTGCAGGCATGGCCAATGACAGAGTCCAGCATCTTATTGTCAAGATATATTTAACAGTTTCATTTGGAATCTATCTTTGATCTGGAAGTACAGATACATACTGCATTATATCCTCACATCTGGGTATGGTCATCTCCATTACATTTACTATATATCCCCTGAAATGAAATACCACAGAAGAAAATCAACAATGGGAGGAACAAAAATAAAAATTTCCAATGCTATGAAGTGAAATAGAACACTACTGAATTACTAACACATCACTGAAGCAATGCAAAAGAAAATCAAGAATTTTCATGAAGAAAATGTTGCTACTATATGATCTATGAGTTAGTGAAGAATTTAATGAAAAAAAAAAAAGCTGCTTGAAGAAATGAGAACAAAAACAGAAGCATCAAAATCCATGAGATATGGTTTCTGCTGATCTTTGTTGGTGACATGTGCCTTCTGAAGGCAACAGACAGATGCCTTTTGTTTTTTGATCCAGTATATTACTCTGTGATGTTTGATTGATGAGTTTACACAATTTATATTCAGGATTAATATGCATTGGTGGTAATTTTGTCCTGTCATTTTAGCAATGGTATGTTCATTGTTTGATTTAGTTTTTGTTCTTATTTTACTACAATGTTTTTCACATTTGCTATTGGTTTGGGTGTTATTTCTTTTCTTTGTCAATAGACCATCTTTCAATATCATTTGCAGGGTAGTTCTGGAAGAGGAGTATTCTTTGAGTTTGGATAAGCATGCTCTTTTCAGTTTAGCATAAGGAAAAGATCCTTAAATGTGCTCATGAAAAATATCAGTTGACATACAGAAGAATGCCAGTCAGACTCAGAGCTGACCTCTCACAGCAAACTCTACAGGCCAGAAGAAAATGGAGAGACATATTCCAGCTTCTAAGAGGAAAAAAATGTTGGTCCAGAATAACATATTTATCAAAGCTTTCATTTATCTTTTATTATTTTTAAGGTTTATTAATATTTGTTGGAGAGGCAAATTTAGAGAGAAAGAGACACAATGAAAGATCCTCCATTCACTGATTCACTACCCAAGTAGTCACAATGGCCAGAGCTGAACTTGTCCAAAGCCAGGATATCCAGGAACCTTCTCTGCGTCTCCCACATGGAAGTAGTCTCCCAAGGCTTTGGGCCATCCTCTATTGGTCTCCCAGGACACAAGCAATGAGCTGGATTGGAATTGGAGCAGCCAGGATATGAACTGGTCCCTATTTTGGTTCCTGGGATTTACAAGCTGAAGATTTAGTCACTGAGTCATCAGACTTGGCTCCTTACATTATATATTTAGTCCCAACCAACATAAGCAACCTGTAATTGCAACTATTCAGGGGTTGCTCATTTGAACAGATTCTCAAAGTTTAATTAGTCTACAATTCCTGAGTAAAATAAAGTATCTAATACTTGTTCATTTTTATATGTATGAGATATCATATTTTAGGAAATTTTACTTTTGCAAAAAAAAAGTAATCTAAGGGTTCTGCTCATAAATGTCATATTTACTTTCCACTGTACAACACTTAACTCATGTATTTCCACACTACTTTTCATTATCAAGCTGCTTTATGCATTAAAAAGTATTTCATATTTGAATGATCCTTTTTCTGGAATGTTGCAGTCTCCAAGGATGGATTTTTCTATAGCAAGTCCATCTTCTGAATGACTTGCATGGAGTTTGAGAAGACTTTACCATTTGGTTTTTAGAGACAGGGTTTGTCAACATGAAGCATTACCAGGGAGCTAGTGACCTGACAAAAGACAGGGTCATGCCACACTCGTTTCCTGGATACATGAATCTGCTAAGTCTCTAAGCTCTGAATTTACAAGCTAGCAACACTTTGGAAAGTGCTGCAGTGGTAATATCTGCTGTTGAAGAAATTAGAAAAAAATAAAATGCTGCTTTTCCCGCTATAGTCCATGTAGGTGAACTCTTCCTTGATTCTCACAGAAAATACCTGACTAGCGTCGAGGGGAAAAAGTTTTAGTTTTATTACATTTTGAGAGCATGAACAATGTCCAGGTGTCCTAAGGGAGCTTACATGTGATTATGCCTGATTTGGCAGACACTTGTATAGAGAGGATTTTGCAGCACAGTATTAATTCTGGAATTTGGCTACCAGTAACTCTGCTAATAAGGCACAATCTCACCCATGGTTTCATAATATGTAGCTTACAAAGGGTTTAGTTTGAACACAACACTCTATTACGTACATAAAAACCCTCCTTAGGATTATTTATGCATTTATATATTTAAAAGAGAGAGAGGCTTTCTGTCCACTGGTTCACTCCTCAAATGAGCACAATAGGTAGAACTGCCCCAGGCTTAACCCATGAGTTATGATCTTCCATCATAGAGTTCCACACGGGGCTTCAGGGACACAATTCTTTCATCTGTCTTCTGCTACTTTTCCTAGATTAGCTAGCAGATTCTTTGAAAGAAGAGCAGGCAATGGGCCCAGAGCCGTGGCCTAGCGGCTAAAGTTCCTGCCTTCAATGCCCTGGGATCCCTTTTGGGCACCGGTTCTAATCCTGGCAGCTCCACTTCCTATCCAGCTCCTTGCTTATGGCCTGGGAAAGCAGTCAAGGATGGCCCAGAGCATTGGGACCCTGCACCTGTGTGGGAAACCCAGAAAGAAGTTCCTGGCTCCTGGCTTCGGATCGGCGCAGCACTGGCCATTGCAGCTACTTGGGGAGTGAATTATCAGATGGAAGATCTTCCTCTCTGTCTCTCCTCTCTGTATATCTGACTTTGCAATAAAAATAAATAAATTAAAAAAAAAAAAAGATGAGCAGGCAAGCATTGAAGTACAACTCAAAGTGATGCTATGTTAATTTGTGGAAATTCATTTCAAGGCTCAGGAAGTGTAATTTTTTTTCAAGGCTCAAAAAGGGGAGTGCCTATATGTACAAAACTGTTTTTCTTTCTTAACCATCAAACAGGAACTCAAACTCAGGGATTCAGGACCCAAAACTATACCTCCATTCTAAATTTCTAATCTTATTATTTTTAAAATTTTTAAAGGATTCATTCATTTGAAAGACAGAGTTGCAGTGAGAGAGAGAAGTAGATACAGAGATAGAGGTATTCCATTCTTTGGCTCATTCCCCCAATTGATCACTATGACGAGGTCTGGGCCAAGCTGAAGCCACAATCCTGGCTCTTCTTTCAGATCACCTCCGTGGGTGAAGGGTTCAAAGTACTTGCACCATCTTTTTCTGTCCTCTTTAGCACATTACCTGAGAACAGGAATCAGAAGTGCAGCAGCTAGAATTCTTAACAATGCCGGTATGACATTATGATACTGCTGGCCAAGATTTTTTTTTTTAGAGAGTTTAGATTTATTTATTTTTCTTGGAAAGTCAGAGTTTACAGAGAGAGAAGGTGATATAGAGAGAAAGATCTTCCATCTGCTGGTTCTCTCCCCAAGTGGCCACAATGGGCAGAGCTGTGTTGACCAAAGCCAGGAGCCAAGAGGTTCTTCTGAGTCTTCCACATGGGTGCAGGGTCCCAAGGCTTTGGGTTATCCTCCACTGCTTTCCCAGGCCACAGGCAGGGAGCTGGTTTGAAGTGGAGCAGTCAGGACACAAACTGGCGCCCATATGGGATGCCAGTGCATTCAATCACGAGGATTCAGCCACTGGGCCACTGCACCAGGTGCACAACATCTATTTCTTTCCATGCTTTGTGTTCATACCTCTTTTTTTTTTTTTCAGGGAAATAGGGAAGTGGGTAATACTATTATGTCCATATTGTTTCCATCATGTAGCTGAGGTAAAGGGGGATATTGAGGGAGAAGCCCCACCTGGTTTCCCGCCCACCCCGAGTCCCGGGTGTGGGGCATGCTCTGAGATATGTGCTCAAGTGGTGTTAACAGTTCTCCAGTTATGAATCGCTGCCAGTTTCGCTTGATGAGGTTGTCCACTGATTGATATGGTCCATCATAAAGTCTCCGTTTGCCCCATATTTCGCTGCCAACATATAGCTGAGATGAATGATTGATCTGCTCTGTCTTCTGTCTTTTCTTGATTAGAGTTCTGAGTCCAGCAGTTCGGTTGGGGAGATCTCCAAAGAAACTTTGAGGTATTCCCAGACTAGTTTCTTTATGTTCTAGCAAGCACAGGGCCCGGCACAGTCCATCACCCCGATCAGCTAGTGGCTGCAATTTCTGGGTTGGTTCTGTTTTCAGTCCCGAGTTGCACTGGAACCAATGGGTGTTGCAGTCCAGTCTGATTCTGCCCAGCACGTACTCATCCCTCACACAAACCAGTGGGAGCTGCAGCCTAGTCGGGGTGACCCACAGAAACCCCCACCAGGACCGCCCCCTACCCTGGTTTGCCAGTATGTGTAGCAGAAGACTAGTCTGTCCCCCATCCCATTTGGCTCCAAGATTTAACTCACTGTGCCAAAAAACAAGCCCATAACCTCCCAGTGTGCTGAAAGTATGGCTAATAAAACAATGCAACAACTAATATCTCAAGCATGCTGACCTCAGGTATCCTCTTTTCATAATGGAATGTTAGGGTACTTACATTCATGTTGAAAAAATGTTACAGGTGATCGCTATCATAAGATTCTATTGTCTATACACAACATATAACATACATAACATAACATGTTATACATAACATCATATCATCTTAAATTAAGGCAAACATGTGGTATTTAACCTTTTGGGATTGGCTCATTTCCCTTAGCATTATGGTTTCCAGTTTGGCCCATTTGGCCACAAAGAACTGCATTTTGTTTTTTTTTTAATAGCTGAGTAGTATTCCATGGAGTAGATGAACCATAGCTTTCTTATCCAATCCTCTGCTGATGGGCATTTTGGCTGCTTCCATGTTTTTGCAATTACTGATTGTGCTGCTATGAATATAGGCGTGCATGTTGGTTTCTCATAAAACAAGTGTTCTGGATATATTCCTAGGAGTGCTATAGCTGGATCAATGAGGTGGTCACAGAAGGTGGTTAAGAAATCGCATTTATTTATTTATTTATTTTTTAATTTTTTTATTATTATTGGAAAGCCGGATATACAGAGAGGAGGAGAGACAGAGAGGAAGATCTTCCATCCGATGTTTCACTCCCCAAGTGAGCCGCAACGGACTGGTGCGCGCCAATCTGATGCAGGGACCAGGAACCTGTTCCAGGTCTCCCACGTGGGTGCAGGGTCCCAAAGCTTTGGGCCATCCTCGACTGCTTTCCCAGGCCACAAGCAGGGAGCTGGATGGGAAGTGGAGCTGCCGGGATTAGAACCGGCGCCCATATGGGATCCCGGGGCTTTCAAGGCGAGGACTTTAGCCGCTAGGCCACACCGCCAGGCCCAAGAAATCGCATTTATTTTTAACAGATTGGTTACTCAATACTATATCAATTAATTCCATAATGATATAAATTTTTGCTGATGGTATGTTGAAGCTTTTAATTGATCGGGATGATACTCTGCTGGCTCTGTCTTCAGACCAGAGAGGGTATACCTAAGAAACTGTTGAACTTTACTGCAGTATAAGATGCTGGACTCTATGTTTGGTATATGCTTGCAATGAGGGAATCTCAACTGAATTTGAACTGTGCTTATGCAACAAGGTGGAGGAATCCACCATGGTGGGAGGGTTGGGGGAGGGTTTGGGGAGAATCCAAGTACCTATGAAACTGTGTCACATAATACAACGTAATTAATGAATTAAAAATAATAAATAAATAAATAAATAAATAAATAAATAAATAAATAAATAAATAAATAAATAAATAAGAAAAAAAAAAGATTCTATTGTCCATCATAGTGTTTGTGAAATCAATGGATCAAGCACTGTTTGAATTCTCCTTTGGAAGCTGATGTTAAGTATTACAATCTTAAGAAACCATATCTCATCTTAACAAGTTTTAGTAGAATGAGTTATTGATGCATTGCTTGATTGGGACAAGGTTGATTTTACAATCTTCACCAGAATTAGATGGTTAAGTGTGGATCTCTGCAGCAAGCAAGAGCTGCCCGTTACCAAGGCAGCACTCCTGTATCCTGCCCAGAATGTGACCCATACTCCCACTGGTGAAATAGCTCACACTCACAATGTTGACCTACACATAGTCATGCTCAGGCTACCATCCTCCAGACTTGAGCACCTTCAGCCCTGTACTTAAAAGGATCTCATGTGATGCAGAATGTGCCATGTTGCTTCCTTCCATATGAACCCAAGCACAGTACTGCACAAGTGATGCAGTCTTGCTCATATAACTGACACATGAAGAGACTATCCAGATAGCAGAAGAAGCATGTCTTCTACCACTTGGGGAATGGGAAGATATATTTGTGAGTTAGAATGTTCCACAAACAGGACTAGATTTCCTGCATTGCAATATGGCATGTATCCACCTAAGAAGGTGTAATATAGAAACGAATTCAGGGGCCAGGCGGCGTGGACTAGCAGCTAAAGTCCTAGCCTTGAACATGCCAGGATCCCATATGGCCACTGGTTCTAATCCCAGCAGCTCCACTTCCCATCCAGCTCCCTGCTTGTGGCCTAGGAAAGCAGTCAAAGACGGCACAAGTTTTGGGATCCTGCACGCATGTGGGAGACCTGGAAGAGGTTCCTGGTTCCCGGCTTCAGATCAGTGCAGCACCGGCCATTGCGGCTCACTTGGAGAGTGAATCATTGGACAGAAGATCTTCCTCTCTGTCTCTCCTCCTCTCTGTACATCTGACTTTGTAATAAAAAAATAAATCTTTAAAAAAAAGAGAAACCGGGAGATTGGCAGGAAGATGGCCGACTGCAGAGAGCTGGTGTAGGTTGGAGTAGGGAAAGAGGGGAACCGATCCAGCAGAGTGAATCTCTGTGGGATACCGCCTTTGAGAGGGAGCCACAGGGGAAGGGGCCTGGGACTTGGGCTGGCCCACAAAGACTCCTGACCCAGCTCGGGGCCGTGATCTACAGACCCTGAATGTAGCTGGTGACTCAAGCAGTACGCCCTGCTGGGCTCAGCCAGAGACCCCAAACCAGAGCCAGCTCAGCTGAATTGACGCTAAAATCCCAAAACAACAAGAAGCAAAAACACAATGAGGAGAAGTATCAGAAAAAGCAATGACCCAGAGGAAAGATCAAGCACTCCCTCCCAATATAACCAAAAACTAATCTCAATATCTGGGATGCAAGATGAAGACATAGAGGAAATACCAAATAAGGAATTTAAGAAACTAGTGATGAAATTCATCAGAGACAGTGAGAAGCGCTGGGAAGAGTCCAAGGTATTCAAAAACCATGTCACTGCAGAAATAAATCAAGTCAAAAAGGGAATCCTCGATATAGAACACAAAATTGAAAACCTAACCAACAGAATGAACACAGCAGAGGACAGAATATCAGAATTGGAAGACAATCAGAATGAAAGGCAGCAGCTCATCAAACAGTTGGAGACAAATCTAGAGAAAGCCAATAGGTCCATACAGGAAATGAAAGACAACCTCAAAAAATCAAATATTAGAATAATAGGCCTTCCCGAAGGAGTGGAAAAGGAGACAGGCTTGCAACGGGTGCTCAATGAGATAATGCAGGAGAACTTCCAGAATACTGGAAACATAAATCCAGCACAAATCCAGGAAGCACAAAGAACCCCCAGTAGATATGACCCAAACAAACCGTCTCCCAGACATGTGGTCCTCAAGCTACCTTCAAGTGAATACAAGGAAACTATTCTAAGACAAGTAAGAAAAAAGGATAAGATTACTTTCAGGGGAAGGGAAATCAGGATCACAGCCGACCTATCAGAAGAAACGCTCCAAGCAAGGAGAGAATGGGGTAAAACCTATCAAATCCTGAAACAAAACAACTGCCAACCAAGAATAATGTACCCAGCAAGGCTCTCATTTGTATTTGAGAATGAAATCAAATACTTCAACAGTAAAGAGAAACTCAAAGAATACATCAACATGAAACCAGCTCTGGAAAATCTCCTCAGGAAGGTGCTAAACCCAGAAAGAAAAAATGAAAACCAAAACCAAAGATGGCAAATGGGAAGACCTCTCCACTGAAACCCATACAAGGAAAGTCAACCAGTCAGAAACTCTAATAGTCACAAATACACACTTGCACACTTACACACACTCATGGCAGCCCAAAATCAATTTCTCTCAATATTATCTCTAAACACAAATGGCCTAAACTCACCAATCAAAAGGCATAGATTAACGGAATGGATCATCAAACAGCACCCAACAATCTGTTGCCTACAAGAGACACATCTAACCAGAAAAACCTGTAAGAAATTTAAAGTGAAGGGATGGAAAAAGACATTTCATGCTAATGGACGAGAAAAGAAGGCTGGAGTAGCTGTTCTAATCTCAGATGACCTAGACTTCAAGCTGACAGACATCAAAAAGGACAGAGAAGGACATTATATAATGGTGAAGGGTCTGATCCATCAAGAAGTAATTACAATCGTGAACATATATGCACCTAATTCCAATGCACCTAGCTATGTGAAGTAATTACTTACAGACTTAAGGGGAGACATAGATACACACACAATAATAGTGGGCGATCTTTTTTTTATTAAATTTATTCATTAATTACATTGTGTTGTAATTACATAGAATCTGGGATTCTCCCCCCCACCTTCCCCCCATGGTGGGTTCCTCCACCCCGCTGCATAACCATAGTTCAAGTTTAGTTGAAATTCCCTCCCTGCAAGAATTTGCCAAGCATAGAGTCCAACATCCCATAGTCCAGACAAGTCCAACTACTTATTGGGAAGACCCTCTCTGGTCTGAAGGCAGAGTCAGCAGAGTATCTTCCCGGTCAAATAAAAGCACTAATATACCATCTGCAACAATTAACATCATTATGGGTTTGATTGACATGATATTGAGCAGTCAACATGTTAAAAATAAATGCGATTTCTTAACCACTTTCTGTGACCACCCGATTCACAGTTCAATTTTAGTTTATATACTACAAATGACATAATATCCATAACATAACATGACATGCTTAACATCATATCATATTAAATTAAGGCAAACATGTGGTATTTAACCTTTTGGGATTGGCTCATTTCCCTTAGCATTATGGTTTCCAGTTTGGTCCATTTGGTCACAAAGAACTGCATTTTGGTTTTTTTTTTTTTAATAGCTGAGTAGTATTCCATGGAGTAGATGAACCATAGCATTCTTATCCAATCCTCTGCTGATGGGCATTTTGGCTATTTCCATGTTTCTGCAATTACTGATTGTGCTGCTATGAACATAGGAGTGCATGTTGGTTTCTCATAAAACAAGTGTTCTGGATACATTCCTAGGAGTGCTATAGCTGGGTCATACGGTATGTCGATTTTGAGTTGTTTGAATATTCTCCATATTGATTTCCATAGAGGCTGTACCAATCTGCAGCCCCACCAGCAGTGGAGTAGGGTTTCTTTTTCCCCCGCAACCTCGCCAACAAGTGTTTTTGGTGTTATTCATGTGGGCCACCCTTACTTGCATTAGGTGGTATCTCATTGATGTTTTAATTTGAATTTCCCTTATTGCCAGGGAACTTGAGCATTTTTTCATATGTTTATTTGCCATTTGAGATTGTTCCTTTGTGAAATGTCTGCCCATTTCCTGTGCCCATTTCTTGAGTGGCTTGTTTATTTTGGTGTTTTGGCTGTTTTGTAATCCTTTGTATACTCTGGAGATTAGTCCTCTATCACCTATGTCGTGCGCAAAGATCTTCTCCCATTCTGTGGGTTGCTTTTTTACTTTGTTGATTGTTTCCTTTGCTGTACAGAAGCTTCTTAGTTTGATGAGGTCCCATTTGTTTATTTTGGTCTCAATTTCTACTGCTTTTGGAGTCTTTTTTAGGAATTGAGGGCCTACCCCTAACTGTTGCAGTGAGTTTCCAACATTTTCTTCCAAAAGTTTGAAGGTTTCTGGATGCAGGTTTAGATCTTTTATCCCTTAGATTTAATCTTAGTATGTGGTGAGAGATGTGGGTCTATCTTTTTGTTTCTGCAGGCTATTAACCAGTTTTCCCAACAGCATTTATTGAACAGACCTTCCCATTTGCCTGGATTATCATTTGTCTTTTTGTCAAAGATTATTTTACTGTATCTGTGTGGGTTCCCTTCTGGTGTTTCTATTCTGCTCCATTGATCTTCCTCTCTATCTTTGTGCCAGTACCTGGCTGTTTTGATAACCACTGCCCTATAGTATGTCCAGAAGTCCGGGGCTGTGATTACCCCTGCTAACTTCCTGTTCTTCAGGATGGTTCTAGCTATTCATGGTTTTTTGTGTTTCCAGATGAACCTTTGGATCATTGTTTCCAGTTCCATGAGGAATATTTTGGGCAATTTGATTGGGATGGTGTTGAATGTATATATTGCTTTTGGCAGTATAGACATTTTAATGATATTGATTTTACCTATCCAGGAGCATGGGATGTTACTCCATCTTAAATGTATAAAAATGAATTAATCATAGTTCTTTAGTATAGTGTATTTAATATCTAGGTCTGGTTGATTCATATGTTTAAATGAAACATGTTTTCTTTTATTTCTCATGCAATAGCTGCACAAGCTTTCACACATTTAAAAATATGAAACCATGGAACCCTCAGCTTAATTCTTTCTTTTACAGACAATTGTTTGTAACTGGCAAATGAAAAGTATGAAGAAGATCTGTTCTCCCTCTGATAGGACATGTTTTCTAGTCACATCCTCACAAGGTGATGATGAAGAAATCCCAGATGTCTTCCACGAAATCATTAATCCCATTTGCAAGGAATCCACACGCATCATCTAATTTCCTCCCATAAGCTTTGTTTCTTAATACATTAATACAATACTATTTTATATTGTATGGCATGTATTGTCTACCCTGAGTGTTGGGCTTTCTGCATGTGGATTTGGGGAATACATAAGGACTTAGACTACTGTAATTGTCATTGTCTGATTGCACAACTGCCTTATTTAAGTACATATTCCTGTATTCCAGAATACATCACCTAATAGATGATTAAGCCTACTGTTGCTAACGCAACTGAAAATATTTCACTGCAAGATAGGAAGTAAAAATTGAGAACATGAATTAGGAGGGGGAGTAGGGTAGGGTAGGGAGTTCTGCTGTTTGCTTTAAACCTGTATTTGCAATGTATATGAAATATGTTCACCTTTTAGAAATAAAATAAAGACAGATTAAATGTTCTCAAAGAAGATAACATTTACAGTTATAAGAAATGATATATGAAAAAATACATTAATGGGACATGATTCATAATGCAGGAATAGACCCATATACATAAAATCAAGTGATCTTTGATACAAGAGTAGGACAATATAACTGAAAAAAAATCTTTTAACCAGGGCATGCATAGACCAGCCACACATTTATATACCAGAACAAACTTTACAAAAATCAACTAGAAATCTAAACCAAAATGCAGAACTATGAATTAACTAGAGACACCAACACTATGGATTATACAAAAATTACAAGTAAACCCCAGACCTGGCACAATGGTGCAGTGGCTAAATCTTTGCCTTGTATGTGCCATAATCTCACATGATACCTGTGGGCTGGAAAATCAGTAGATCATTGTCCAAAGCCATGGCACCATGAACCGTGTGGGCAAACTGGGAGAAACTTCTGGTTTCTACACTGGATTGGCTCAGTTATAGCCGTTGTAGACACTTGGGGATGGACCTGTAGATGGAAGGCATTTTTTTCCGGCTCTCCTTCTCTATGTAAACCTGTCTTAACAACTAAAATAAACTATTTTTTAAAGATTGAACTCCAGAAAGAATCAAGGTGGTGGAATAGTGTAAGAACACATATAACATACAGAGAAACATTAGCCAATGTAAAGCAAATAGAGTACACATTCCAGGAAATATGAGAGGACAGAACAACAGCAGAGGCATACCTGGAGACTGACAGACACAGGAAAGCAGTGGACACAATGGTGTGGTGTTGCAGTGATGATATCCCAGTGGCATTCAGCAATGGCAATCTGAATTGCACCAGCAGCCAGAAATCCAACAGCAACAAGGTGTGAGAGGCTGGAACTCAGGAGGTGAACCCAGACAAAGAACTGCCCATCCTGCTGATCTGTTTGAATTGACCAGGAGAAGAAACAGAGCAGCAGGTGCCAGAGAGGCAGTGGAGGAACAGGGTGGATTTCCCAGCCCGGTTTGCCCCCTAAGCTGCATCAGGTACCATTCTATTTAATAAGGTAAAGACTATGGAAAGGCCTCTGCACGCACAGAGCTGAGACGTGACATCCTGCAAGTACCACCAAAGATAGGTCCAGGCAGTCCCCAGACCTGAGAGCCAGCAAATCATGATCTATAGTAGTAGCACACCAGACTCCATTTTATACGGTGTGTCAAAGGCTTTAGAACTGCAGGGACAAGGGTGAGCTGCACATGTGCTGAGCTGAGAGCAAACTCACTGAGCTCATTGCATTTCCCTAGTTCCACAGGGAAAATAATACCAACTTTGGCATCATATGGGTCAAAATGGGTCTGTGTGGCCCTCAGACCTGAGGGCCAACAGGTTCTGGCAATATCAGCACCATTAACAACCTAGCTTTATAGGACACCTGGTGTCTCCCTAATCCTGGGAACTGCTTGAATTAAAACTGGGAGAAAGTTTGTATGGACAATGGTGCAGCCTAAACATAGTATCAAGGATGTGTGAGTGGTGAGACAGGAACTGGGTCTACAGAGACCATGATGGGAGTCTAACATAAGAACCCAGTCCTGCAACTTCCGGAGAGAGTGGCACAAGAGACTGCAAATAAAGAGCCATGTACCATCAGCAATAAGTAACATCAAACTGTAGACCTGTGGGTGATACAGCTTAGAAACCTAACCTAAAGAGAAGAGTCTACTAACCAGAAGTACAATGACCAAGAGGAAAAGAAGAGACAAAGGCACAATGAATATTGCTGTAGATTCCCCTGCAAAGTAGCAAAAGCCATCACCAACCTCAGAGTTAACTGTAGAATACATCAAGAAAATAGGGGATATAGAATTCAAAACATCTGTAAAGCTTCTTAATAACAAGAAACACGTAACACAGGAATTAAAGGAATGTAACAAATGTATTACACAAGAAATGAATCAAGTGAAAGCCGATATGTCAGAAATTAAGAATACATGGAGCAAAATAAAAATAGGGAGTCTCCAAGATAGAAGGAATGAGCCAGAAGAATGTCAGAATCAGAGGATATTTCCACACTTCATATTCCTTGAAATTCAGTCTCAATTTTCTTTAGTGACTCTTTGAAGCTCATTGCCTGATTGGGAAGTGAGGATAAATGACCTGCAGGTGAGGTCCTACCCAGATAGTCTCCATGGGATTGAGCTTGCAGGAAACAGGATAGGGTAGCCTGGCAAGGTTTTGGGCTGCTACCAGCCAAGTATTCATACCAAGATGACAGAGTAGATCCAGAGAAGAACTGACACAGCCTGAGACACAGGTCTGAATTCTGGAATTGGCCATTGGGAGTCCCGGTGCTCGCTACATTTCCAACATATTCAAACCACTATACACCAGCAGCTGTCCCTGTGCACTCACTATTTTCCACTTTCCGTGGAGTCCAGAGGTCCTCCCTGTCATGTCCTGTGGTGTGAGGAAGGACCGCAGAAAGCAGAACTTGAGCTGATCACCACGTTTCTCAGCTGTTCAGCAAAGCTCATCTGTAACCATGGCTTCTGCTAGAATGATAATGCTACTGGATTCCGTGCTATTATGACCATGGGGCTGCTGATTGGCTGTGTAGCCCATGATGTAGCAAAATGCAGTCAATCATAACTTTCTGTGTAGCAGGAAAGGCCAAATGAGATTGTGCAAGTGAAGTGATGGGGGAGGTTGCAACTCAGCAGCATGGCCGCTGCCTCATACTTGTTCACAGTGTTCCCTGTGGTTGGGACATGGTCATCTTCCTGTTGGTCCCATTTGTCCATGTCTCTGTTAGGAAATTGTTGGCCCAGCGGCGTGGCCTCGCGGCTAAAGTCCTCGCCTTGAACACGCCAGAATCCCATATGGGCGCCGGTTCTAATCCCGGCAGCTCCACTTCCCATCCAGCTCCCTGCTTGTGGCCTGAGAAAGCAGTAGAGGATGGCCCAAAGCCTTGGGACCCTGCACCCGCGTGGGAGACCTGGAGGAGATTCCTGGTTCCTGGCTCCGGATTGGCAGAGCACATCGGCCCGTTGCGGCTCACTTGGGGAGTGAATCATTGGACGGAAGATCTTCCTCTCTGTCTCTCCTCCTCTGTGTATATCTGGATGTAATAAAATGAATAAATCTTAAAAAAAATTATGATCTAGACCTTGACCTGCAACAGGTGAGTTACAGTACAGGGAATGTTGATTGGCTTATATATATAATATAATATGTAATAATAATATATATATATATATATATATATATATATATATATATATATATATATATATAAAATGAGACGTGGTGTTAGCCTAGCAGCTAAAGTGTTCACCTTGCACTTTACAGGATCCCATATGGGCCCTGGTTTTAATCTTGGCAGCCCCACTTTCCACCCACTTTCTTTCCTTGTATTCTGCTTTTTACATTAGAGGATGTAACTACCTATCTGTCAGAGTTATTTATTCATTAAGAAAAGTGATATAGTTAAATCTTGCACAAGCTTTGTGCTAGCAGGTGGGAAAACATAGCCTGGTCAGAGTCCCCAGAGAATCTTGTTCTGGACTCCTGTTGTAGAGTTAATCTTCATGATGAGATTATGAGAGTTAAGTGAGAGAGAGTATGCTGTAGAATTCCACATGTCTTACCTTACGGGTGTGGGGATTGGGTGCATTTAGTATGCCTCATCCCACATTAGAGTGCCTGGCTTGAGTCACAGCTCTGCTTCTTCTTCTCATCTGCTAGTAATGTACCCTTGAGGGCAGCAGGTTTTGGCTCAAGTCCTTGGGTTCCTGAAACATACCTGAGAAAATCAGGTTTTTGCATTTTTAGATTCATCCTGGTCCAGACTTGAATGTTGTGAGCTGGTGGATACGTTCTCTCTTTTTGTGTCTTTGTTTCTCTGCCTTTCAAATGAAACTTAAAAGTTGTTATGTTATTGTTATTGTTGCTAATCTCTATTGATAGTAGAAGTGCTATGGAACAACCAAGGTATAGTTAGGTGTATTTAATCTGCAGTTTCTAACAAAAAAAAATCAATTTTGTTTTTCTCCCACATTCACTTCAAATTTCTTTTTATCTCCATGAAAACTGAACTATCCAAGATTTGCAAAGAATTGCATCTTGATACTTAATATAATGTCTTTTCAGAAAAAGAATGTATTAAATTGGCTCAAATTCTCAGTTTGCGGTGTGGGCCTTTGCCAGGGCTGGAGTATAACGTCGCTCAGCAACATAGTTATGAGCAAAGTTAACTGCCATTATCTCTGACCCCTTGATTTCTAACTTCTGGAGATGTCTTGATCTGACCCAGTAGGAGATTTCAAAACTGCAACCCCAAGCTACTTATATATTTAAGTGTTGCTCACCCAGCTACATACTAACTTTCAACAGATTCTATCATTTTTTTAGGTTGGATAAATATGTTTTGAAGTCCCAAAGAAATTTTGAATTGTTCGGTTCCAAGTTTTTCTTGTAACTGAGAGTTTTTGAAAGAAGTGGAACCAAACTTGAAATGCTTTGATTAAGCATACCAACCTTTACACATCAAGAGCTTCGGAGCATGTCCAGCCTGAAGCACAGTAGGGAAGGAATATTGAATCCAAGCCTGAACAGTAGTACTTGCTCTCAAAGTCTGACTTTTACATCAATATTGTCTCTTTTACCTTCATATAACTGTTGTCTTCTCCGTAAGCAGCTTCCCTAGAACCAAGACCACTATCAAATCCTCAAGAACTAGATTTTAAAATGTCTCAAAAAGTCTCATATCACCAAATGACCAGGATATAAAATCTAGAATTCTAGAAGTTCCACAAATATCATGAATGTAATTATAAACAGGTATAATTTAACAGTGTGCTAAAACTTATCATCAATTTAAAATAATGTTATAATAAATGTATTCAAGATCTCACATCATTCTCTTTTGTTCTCACAAAATGTGCAGTTGTTTTTCCTAAATGTGATTGTTTTTATTTAATAGGAATACTAATGAAAGAGAGTGAGAGCCAGTGAGAAAAAGAGATAGATCTATTCACTGCTTCCATCCACAAGTGTCCATCATGACCGCAACTGGCCCTGGGGTCAAATCGGAAACTGACACCTGCAAACAGATGTCCCACATTGCTGACAAGAATCCAGTCTCTAGCTATCACCATCTACTTCCAGGGAAGGAAACTGGAATCATCAACCAGAACTGGAAGTTAAACTTAGGTACTCCACTGTGGGGTATGGTTATACCTGGCTAAGGCAAATGACCACAAAATACTCCCTTCTTTGCCCTTGCTTTCATTTAAAAGTTTTTCAGTAATGAAACTTGTTGCTGTAGGCAAAATATTGAAGAAAGCAGAGTACATAGGAAATGAAAATAAAGTCTAATGTTTTGATAAAAATTCTGAGCCTTTGGTGACTAAAACGGTCATCATTTCTGAATAAAGATGAAAATGAGCTTTTGGCATCATGAATGAGAAACTGAACAAAACTGTGGTCCCTATATGAAAGTGGCTGTGAATTTTAAAGCCTCGTTTGAGAGCAACAGATTTCTTCTGACCACATTTTCTCTGTCAATGGCAACATTTCTGAAACATAGCAGAAAATCAGGATTAAAATGCCAAAATGAAATACACTCTATTGAACTCCAGTAAATATTTGTTCAAACTAGGCTTCTCTTTTTGACCCTTAAATGTGCATTTGTAGCATATGTTATGTTTAATGCTCTTACATTCACTGTTACAATTTAGAGATTGCCCCGCAGGTCAAAATGCTGACATGGAATGTTTCAGTTTTTTGTTTCATTATCACTTCAAATAAAAATACCCCCTATTATATCCCCTATTCCTTCCAGTGGAATCTCTTGTTTTATAGAGACAGTGGAAAGGCACAGATACATTTTTGTGAAATGGGGAACGTACACGTAGTTATCTCTGAAACCCGGTGAAGGAATACTGACAGTATGCTATGAAGATTATTTATGAACTTTAGGGAAAAATAGGTTTAAATATAAGTTTATTTCAGTGCTTTTTTTTTTTTTAGTTTCTGGAGAATGTTTTTCAAGATTTGAATTTCCAAGAACTGTACGAAGATTTAAATGTGTACATTCCAAAAATGTTTTGTAGCAAAGTATGCTTCTATTTTTGTAGCATTTCCTTGAATGTTTTGAAAATCATCCTATCATATACAAGATAATTGTGACCTGTTAAATGTGATTCTTTGCTTACTGTTTAATATTCTTGTTTACTGTTTAAATAGACTTGTTAGTCCTATTCCCAATTCTTAAAATTTACAAACCCTTCACAGTTTTGCACTGTAACTCCCATAATAGGTTCTGCATTATGTCTGAAATATTTATTCATTCTGGATTTAAATAAAACCCCACAAATATGACAAATCATGTGGAAGCCTCCTCTTTTAATCTCTCCAGTCATGTAATCTCAGTAGACAAGGTTAAAGGTTAATCATCAATATTCTCTTGAAAATAAGTCATAAAGATGAAAAATATATTTTTATGTGTGCTTTATCCCTTTTCACAAACTTTTGAGTGTATTTTATTTGACTCCACAAAATCTTTGGATATGAAATAGGAAAAGCTCCCGTTTGACAGTTCCAGAAACCCAGCCTAAAAATGGAACCATGTTCATGGCGAATCTCTAACATACTTATGTTGGGCCTGGCACAATAGCCAAGCGGCTAAAGTCCTCGCCTTACAACTGCTGCAAACCGCTATGGCCACCAGTTTATGTCCTGGCTGCCTTGCTTCCTCTCCAGTTCCCTTTTTGTGTCCTGTGAAAAACAGTCACGGATGACCCAAAGCCATAGGACCTTGCACACGCGTGGGATACCTACAGGAAGTTTCTGGCTCCTGGCTTCAGTTTGGATCATCTCTAGTGTTGCAGTCTCTTTGATAGTAAATCAGCTGACAGATATTCCTCTTGGTTTTTCTCTTTCTGTATATTCGACTTTCTAATAAAAAACAAAATTTTATAACAAAAAGATAGACCTGGGCCCGGCGCCATGGCCTGGTGGCTAAAGTCTTCACCTTGAATGCCCCGGGTTCGCATATGGGTGCCGGTTCTAATCCCAGCAGCTCTACTTCCCATCCAGCTCCCTGCTTGTGGCCTGGGAAAGCAGTCGAGGACGGCCCAATGCTTTGGGATCCTGCACCCACATGTGGGAGACCTCGCTCCTGGCTTCAGATTGGCACAGCATCGACTGTTGCACTCACTTGGGGAGTGAATCCTCGGATGGAAGGTCTTCCTCTCTGTCTCTCCTCCTCTCTGTATATCTGACTTTGTAATTAAAATAAATAAATCTTAAAAAAATACACATGCGTTCAAGTTCAATGCATTGCAATTAGCTTACATGCAAATAAGTGGAACAGTGAAGAAATAAAAATATCAAGAATTAGAAGAAAGAGGAGGAGGAGGAAACTGCTGACAGTACCAACTTCCTCCAAAAGATGAAGTAAGTATAAATATTAGTTGTAACTATTACACTAGTAGGAATTAAAAAAAATAATAGACATTCAGAGAACAGATTTCTCTTCAATGTTTGATGTATAGATTCCATATAACACAACAAACCCATCCTTGAGTACCTACCTAATGGAAATGATAACAAATTCACACAATAAAACCTACAGAAAAACTAAGGGTTGCTGTTTTCATGATTGCCCAAAATTTGAAATCATTGAAATTCTGTGTAATAATTGAAGTGAACGAACAAACTCTTTTGTGTCTATACAATGGAATGCTGCTGAGAACTAAACCCCTGAGATGTAAAACAATATCACTGAATCTCAGAGATACTATGTTGAGTAAAATAAATCACATTCAATAAGTTCCAGCTGGTTATGTAATATTTTCTGAAAGATAAAATATCAGTGAGAGATTAAAAATGAACAGTTGATTTCAGGAGTTATGGCAGAGATAAAAAAAATTACCACTTGTGGCTTTTTCATACTGTACTTTCTGTGGGTTCTTTGAAGAATGGCATGGTGAGTGCTCACATCAGTGATGGATGGGCAGGCTACTGGGAATCACTTATAATCTAAATTCCTCTCGCTTTTCTGTTCCTCAGATAGGTGACCTAATAGCGCGTTGCTCCCAAGGCCTTGTTGACTCGTGTTTCACAGTCCTTGGCTAACTCTTTGGTGGTTTTGTTCAACAGTGGCATATGCAGTGTCAAACACCAAGTAGTTTTATGCTGAGATTTACTAATGGCAGCATTGAGATCTGCCAGCAACAAACCTTTTATTTTTAATTGCCACTTTAGCATTACTTTAACAATACTTTTTGTACTTATTTTCATTTTTTTTGAAAGAAGGTGGAGTGAAGGGGAACTGGTTCACTCCCCAGTTGTCTCCGATAGCTGGTGTCGGATAAAGCAGAAGCCAGGAGATAGAACTCATTTTGGATTTCCCATCTGGGCACCAGGGAGCCAAGGACTTGAGCTGTCTCCTGCTGCCTACCAGTGTGCTCATTAAAGGGAAGCTAGAATGGGAAGAGGAACTGGGAATCCCCGTCAGGCATATTCATATAGATATCAATGTCCCAAACAGTTTCTCTCTCTCTCTTTCTCTATCTCTCTCTCTTTTTTAAGAGAGAAAGATCTTCCATCCACTGATTCACTCCCCCAATGGCTGCAATGGCTGGAGCTGAGCCAATCTGGAGCCAGGAGCCTCTTTTGGTTCTCCCACACAATTGCAGGGACCCAAGGTTTTGGGCCGTCCTTGACTGCTTTCCCAGGCCACAAGCAGAGAGCTGGATGGGAAGTGGGGCCTCCGGTATTAGAACTGGCATCCATATGGGATCCCACCTGATAGAAAGTGAGGACATTAGCCACTAGGCTACTGTGCTGAGCCCAGCCTGTCTCTTTTTAAAGTTATATTTTACTTTTATTTGAAAGGCAGAGTTACAGAGAGGAAAAAGAGAGAGAGGGCTTATATCTATGGGTTCACTTCCCAAATGGCTGCAGTGGTCAGAGCTGGGCTGAACTGAAGCCAGGAGTTAGAAGCTTTTTCCAGGTCGCCCATGTAGATGCATAGTTCCAAGAAGTTCAGGCACTTGGGCCATCCTCCACTGCATGCCCAGACCATAAGCAGGGAGCCATATTAGAAGCGGAACAGCTAGGACATGAACCAGTGCTCATGTGGGATGTTGGCCCTGTAGATGGAGGCTTAGTCTAATATGCCTTGGTGCCAGGCACCCCAAACTGTTGTTTAAATTTTGGCAAATGCTTGCTTTTCTCTTCTTCATGGACATTTGGTTCCAACTTTTGTATTTTGAGTTCATCAAAATATCTTTATTTAACTGTGGATCATTTCTTCCATTTTGATAAAATTTATTATTTAGCAAGGATAAAATGTTTTTATTTTCACCATTGAAAAAATGTTGTATTTCTAACAGAGATATATTCTATATTTGTTCTGGTATTTTATCAGTTAATTATCTAGAAAGTGTAAATTTAATATCAAAATCTCCTACATTACCAAAGTAATAAAAATCTTCTCTTTCTGTATACAAAAAAAAAAAAAAAATTACGGAATAAACATAGGAAAGGAAAGTGTTAGAAGATGAAGAAATTGCTTTTGTTCTTGAGTTGGTGATTCTATGAGTCTGTACATGTGTTGAAATTCACCAGCAAAAAATATAAGAAAAAATATATATGTACTATAATGTTACTTAGGATCAACATAATTTTTCAAAAGTAAAATCTATGTATTGGATATAAATGTCATAGTATATTTAAATTGTTAATATTACCTGTTGCAAAGCACAAGAGTCATCTACACTGAAAATAAGCAGAAAGTCAAGATTCGTGGGTCAAATCCAAAATATCTTTAAAGAAAAAAAGAAGATAATGTAACAACAAGTACAAGAAATTGTTCTTTTCAACAGTTATCCTTAGCATGTGCACTTGTATTTGTATTTTTCTTTTTTTTTTTAAATATTTTTTTATTATTATTGGAAAGTCAGATATACAGAGAGGAGGAGAGACAGAGAGGAAGATCTTCCATCTGAGGATTCACTCCCCAAGTGAGTGCAACAGTCGAAGCTGTGCTGATCTGAAGCCAGAAGCCAGGAACCTCCTCCAGGTCTCCCACATGTGGGTGTAGGATCCCAAAGCATTGGGCCATCCTCGACTGCTTTCCCAGGCCACAAGCAGGGAGCTGGATGGGAAATGGAGCTGCCGGGATTAGAACCAGCACCCATATGGGATCCTGAGGCTTTCAAGGCGAGGATTTTAGCTGCTAGGCCATGCTGCCAGGCCCTGTATTTGTATTTGTCAATTGGCTGGCTGTGAAATATAGATGCTTAATACTCAAAAAAATCCACATTTGAAGAAACTATTTATTTTTCTTTTAACATTTACATTTGTTTCTTTGACAGACTGAGAGACAGAGAGAAACCATGTCTGCTGTTTCATTCCCGACATGTACTCAGTGGCCGGGGCTAAGTCACGCTGTAGCTGGAACCAGAGTGCAACCCTAGTCAACCACTATGGCAGCAGAAACAGCGACCTGAGTCACCACCACTGCCCTCTAGGTCTCCATTCACAGGAGCTGGAATCGGGAACTAGAGTGCAACCCTAGTCACCCATAGCATCAGCAGAAACAGTGAAGTGGGTCACCACCACTGCCCTCTAGGGTCTGCATTCACAGGAGCTGGAGTCAGAAACCAGAGCGGAAATCAAGCCCATGTCCTCTGATGGGGACGTGGCCTCCTACTGGCCTCTAGCTAGTAAGTCTCCATGCTCATCTTTTACTTTCTAAACTGCCAGATATTCAAGGGAAGTTTGTACTGCCTTTGGATGCTTCAGGTTGTTAAGAATATAGAAATACTATTCTTGAAGATAGGTACCATAATACTGAGAAAGATATTAATCATTGTTCTCACTTAGAGAATTCTGCAAATCATGACTGATGCCTACACATACCGTAAACAGATTCTTAAATCCCTTAAGGAATTTGATTCACAGTTCTATAATGTTTCCAATTAACATACTAATGAAGCATGATCTTATTCAGTGATACGATATTGAGAAAGCAAACCAAGAATAGTATGTGGGTAAAATCAGATTTCATTTAAACTTGCTTTCACCTTGTATCATTTTCAAGTAATAAGTTAAAAGTTGTATAATTTTTGACTTTTATATCATAGAAAATTCAAAAAATTGAGCTTAAGATCTATATCACAGTATTGGAAGTTCAGTAAAATAACTTTAATGAAGTTTTACTAATAAATTATACAAGAAAAATCTCCCCTCCCACTAGACAGAAAAGTTCTGAGTTTTTTAATTTAAGCAAACAATTTATGAGATATTTTTATCCCCTTGTTCAATGATTTCTTTTTTATTGTTTATTTTATTATTTTATGATACAGTTCCATAAAATCTGGGATTTCCACTTTTCCCTCCCCAATGCCATCCTGCCACCATTGATTTTCCTTATATCATTACAATAGTATAGTCCTTCATACACAGTCATAAGTCCATCATTGTGCAATTTAAGCATATCCTGACATTTTAACTATAACATTGGAAGAGAATCAAACATCCTATTGTCAAGATGCATTGAACACTTTCGAGAGAATCAAATGTAGGAATACGGTAATGAAGCATTTAAACAAATGGAGAAATATTAACCACTGTGAAGCAAAGAGGACACATGCCAGGAAACAGGAGAGCACAGAACAATAGCAGAGGGGCAGGGGCAGACTGGCAAACACAGGAAAGTAGTGGACAAAATGGTGTGCTGTAGCAGTGACTTATACCCTAGCAGGATTCAGGGAGTGACAATTAGAATCGCACCAGCAGCCAGAATGCCAGCAGCAACCAGGTGGGAACGGACTTTCCCTGGGAGTTCAGGAGTTGAACCCAGGCAAAGAACTGCCTGTCATGCTGGCCTGATTGATTTGACAAGGAGCAGAGACAGAGCAGCAGATCCCAGATGGGCAGTGTGGGAACAGGGTGGATTTCACAGTCCAGCATGCTCTCTAAGCTTATTGGATGCCATTTAGCTTAAGAAGACAAAGGCTATATACAGTCCTGCACATGCACTGAGTTGGAAGTAAATTCATTTCTAGCTCAGTGAACTGCAACAACATGGCATCCTACAGATTCCACCAAAGATAGGTCCAGGCAGCCCTCAGACCTGACAGCCAACAGATCAAGAACTCTAGTAGTTGCACATCAAGTGCCATTTCATACAGTGTGGCAAGGAAGTTAAGACTGCAGAACAACAGTGAGCTGTGCATGCACTCAGATTGGCCTTAACTCACTGAACTCAATGCATTGCACTGATCCCAAAGAATAATAATGGATACAGCATCATATGGGTCAAAATAGCTTCATGTGGTCCTCAAATCTAATGGCCAACAGGTTCTGGGAAGATCACCAACAACAACATAGGACACCTGATGACTCCCTAATCCTGGGACATGATCCAATCACAAGTGGAAGAAAGATTGTTTAGACAACAAAGCAGCCTCAGCATGGTATCACAGGAGGTGGATACCAGTGAGCCAGAAGCTGGGCCTATGGAGACTATGGTGGAAATTTAATATAAGAATCCAGACCTGGAGCTCGCTGGAGGGAGTGGCACAACTGACTGCAAACAAACAGCCATGTCCAATAGGTAAAACTGTAGACTTGTGGGTGACACAGTTTAGAAACCTACAACAAGGAGAAGAATCTGACAACTAGAAGTACAATGATGAAGAGCAAAAGAAGAGACAGAGGCACAATTAACATTATTGAAGACTCCACTGCAAAGGAACAACACCCGTTACCAAATTCAGAGTTAACTGATGAAGACATCGAAAATAGATGTAAGAGTTAGGGGAGTCCCAGAAGATGCAGAAAGAGAAACAAAGTTTAACAATGTATTCAATAAGATAATAAGGGAAAATCTCCCTCATCTAGAGAAAGAATTAGGAAACAACATCCAAGAAGGGCACAGAACTCCCAACAGGGTTGACCAAAAGTGATAATCAAGCTCTCTTCAATGGAACATAACAAAAAGATCCTTGAATGTGCATGTGAAAAATATCAACTGACATATAAAGAAATGCCAATTATACTCACAGGAGACCTCTCACAGGAAACCCTATAGGCCAGAAGAGAATGGAGCAACATATTCCAGATCCTAATAGGAAAAAATTGTCGGCCGAGGATAACACATCCAGCAAAATTTTCCTTTGTCTTTGAAAATGAAATAAAATTATTTCAGAGTAAATTGAAAAGAATCTGTCTTTTCCAAACCTGCCTTATAAATGATGCTTAAGATGGTCTCTTGACAGAAAAAAAGGAATAGCGCCCACCGAAACAAAAGGCAAACGCAAAGAACATCACAGTAAAATAACAAGAGAAGAATAAATCAATGAGCAACTCATTGCTAAAGTGACAGGACTGAGTTACCACCCATTCATATTAAGCCTGAATTTTGATGGCTTAACCTCATCAATCAAATGCCATAGATTGGTGGACTGGAGTAAAAAACAAAACTCATCTATTTTTTCTCTACAGGAGACACATTTTCACCAACAAGTATCAGTGGAAGCTATTTCTATTGAACTTTGAATTTGTTGTTGTTGCTATTGGTAGTTTCACCTCTTCTAAGCACTTTATTCTGGCTGAATTATTCAATGACTCATAGATAATACAGTAGCATCATTTTCTTTAAAAAGGTCTTTAGTTTCCTTTTTCATTTCTTCAGTGTCGTGTTATTTAACTTCATGGTGTTGTTAATTTCTTTTTTTTTCTTCCTGTTGTTGATTTTGTATTGTGGCTTTTAATTTAAGGGGATGTATGGTATTTGTGTAATGGAGACTATCATTTCCAGATGTAAAGATACAATGCAGTATGTATCTCTACTTCCATACAAAGATGGACTCCCAATGAAACTATTTACTGTATCTTGGTAATAGCATGCCGGACTTTCTGCCATTGTCTATTCCTGCAATGATGGACATATGATTGTGTATGAAGAATTATACTATGGTAATGATATGAGGTAACTCAGTGAAAGGGGGAGGGAATTGGGAGTGGATAAGGGAAATCCCATGGCATATGGAACTGTATCATTGAATGATGATAATAAAAGGAAGCATCAGCAGAGTACTGGATAAGAAAGCTAGGGTTCATCTACTCCATGGAATACTACTCAGCTATTAAAAAAACAAAATGCAGTTCTTTGTGGCCAAATGGGCCAAACTGGAAACCATAATGCCAAGGGAAATGAGCCAATCCCAAAAGGTTAGATACCATGTTTGCTTTAATTTAAGATGATATGATGTTATGTAAAACATGTAATGCTGTGTATGTTATGTTATAAGTTGTGTATAAACTAAAATTGAAATGTCAATGAGGTGGTCACAGAAGGTGGTTAAGAACTCGCATTTATTTTTAACATATTGGTTACTCATTACTATGCCAACTAATTCCATAATGATGTAAATTTTTGCTGATGGTATATGGGAAGGGTCTCCCTAAGAAGCCGTTGAACTAGGCCGGACAGCAAGATGCTGGACTCTATGTTTGGTATATGCTTGCAGTGAGGGAATCTCAACTGAGCTTGAACTGTGGTTATGCAACAAGGTGGAGTAACCCAACATGGGGGGAGGGTGTGTGGAGGGGTGGGGGTACCCCATTACCTATTAAACTGTGTCACATAATACAATGTAATTAAATTAAATAAAAAATTAAAAAAGATATATTGAACACTTTCATTGAAATTTCATCATTGATATGGAAATAGAGATGCATATTGCATTGTGTCTTCACATCTGGATATGTTAATCTCTATAATACAATTACTATACCTCCCCTTTAATGAAAAACCATTAAACAAAATCAATGATTTTGCGAATTTAATACCTTCAAAGATATAATATTATGCCATTCAATTTATGCATTTTATGTGTAAAATTAATGTATCCTTGCATGATTATACATTTATGTACAGCTTTGACTTATATAAATACTGTTGTTATGAAATATATGCAAATGTTTTATGTGAGAACATATTTTTCTTTTCAGGTAGACTGCTTCCTTGAAGTGGAATTGTCAAATCTTAATGAAGCTGCAACTATATTGTTTTGCAATAATTTCAATATGCTTTCTGGATGATGTGTAACAATATACATATCTTTCATAAAAGTACAAGAGTTGTTATTTTTCTACATATTTCCCGTATTGACTCTTTTCTAGTTTTTTTTTTAAGATCTTCTTTATTTTTTATTTGAAAAATTTACAGGTAGAAGAAGAGACAGAGAAAAAGATCTTCCATCCACCGATGCACTTTCCTTCACCAAGTGATTTCAACAGCTGGAGACGAGCTGATCCAAAGTCAGGAGCCAGAAGCCTCTTCCAGGCCTTCCATTAGGGAGCAGGTTACCAACACTTTGGGACATCCTTTACTGATTTCCTAGGCCACAATGAGGGAGATAGAAGTGAACTGGAGCAGCTAGGACACAAACCAGTGTCTAAATGGTATCCCGTACACGCAAGTTGAGGATTTAACCACCAGCCCACTGCTCCAGGCTCAGGTAATTTTTCTTTTTTACATCCCCTTAAATGAAAAGTCATGATACAAAATCAACAATAACTTCAAGGCATTGTAAATTTAAATGATGGACATATGACTGAGTATGAAGAACTATATGTTAGTAATGATATAGAGGAACTAGGTGGGGGAGGAGGGAGTTGGGGAGGGGATAAGGGAATATGGAACTGTATCATAAAATGATAGGAATAATAATAAAATGTTAAAAAAAAGAAAAAAAATTCTTTTTTAATTATTTCAGGACTCATTCTGCAAACAATAAAATGTATCTCATTGTGGGTTAGAAAACTGATACTGAAAATCATTGTGTGTGCTTTATGGTTCATTCCTGTATGAAAGTGTGTTCATTCTAACATGAGATTATATGGCTTCGTTGTTTTGAGGTGTAGATTTATTTCTATCAGCTGTATACAAGGTTCTTATCTCAGAATTGAATTGATTTTTTATTTGTATATGGAAGCACAAGCATTTTAATTTTGATGATTGAAAAGCCAACATGTATACAGAAAATTTATACATCCAGGATCATGTAAACATCAGAATTTATTCTACCTTCATACCATACTGAATTGGAAAAGTAGCTGTCCCTCCTTTGGCAGAAACAGTGTGTTGAATTATTTTCACAAGTGTATGCTGGCAATACAGTTTTTCTGGCTTTGTACTTAATGTAATACAATAATTTTGTTTCATTTCTCTCTCTCTCTCTCTCTTTGTCTTTCTTTTCCTTCTTTCCTTCCTTCATTCCTTCCTTCCTTCTTTCCTTCCTTTCTTTGTTCTTTGTTTCTTGTTATTTATTTATTTGTTTCTCCTGTGGTGGAGAAGGGGCTTATGTGAAGAACACTCCAGATCTATGCTTCTAAGGCACATGGTCAGGTTCTATTTGTTTACGCTTCTGAAACGTTGCATATAACCTGTCACCAGTAAGGATGTGTGTTCTATACTATCAGGATGCTGGGGTTACCATTGTTTTATGACAAGGCCAGCTTCTAGAAAGTTTTCTTTGAAAGCCAAGGTTCTGTGCTTGCTTTGGCAGCACATATACTAAAATTGGAATGATACAGAGAAGATTAGCATGGCCCCTGCACAAGGATGACATGCAAATTAGTGGAACATCCAAAGTTTTTTAAAAACAACAGAAATACAAAAACTAAAAAAAAAAAAGAAAGCCAAGGGAATGCAACACTCATCAGAGACCCCCTGTTCAATTTTGATGAACACAACACAATAGAAATAACTGCAGTTCCAAAATCCTGTAATAACTTGCCTCTGCAACATAACTAGCTTCCTCAACTTGACAAATGTGAAATCCAATGGTAAATATCACCTATTGTGATAGATAGAATTTTCATATAAGAGAACTCTGTTCATGTGAATTATGGTAATTTTGGTTCATTTCTAAATTTTCAGTTTGGGTCCTAAACCCACTTCTTCCAGGGTTGAAAGCTTATTCTGTCTATAACCTTCGGCTTTCTGGATTAACATGCAATTATAAAGAAGCCTTGGATTAATCAGAATTGGAAAATAAAACTTGTAGTGTATGTGTGTGTGTTTTATGTTTTCTGTAGTGAAAACTTCTCACACAGGTTATATAATGAACTTGGACCTGGGTGTTTCTAAAATCAGATATCATAGGGAATGTGTTAGAGATATTAGAGTTATAAACCTAAATTAGCAAAACTAGCAAAATCAAACAAAATAAGAAGTGATCTGTTTTTGCTAAGGTGAACACTAGAATTACATTCATTCCAGAGAAGTCTCATTTTCGTTTCTCTTTAGAAACTATATGTAGTAACTGATGAAACAGATACACTTGGCAGGAAGCATTATTAAACAAGCCACCAATCTCAGACTTAATATTATTGAACCTCAATCCTCTCCCAAACAAAAATCTATGTATTTTGACACTGAATTATATATAAAAAAACTATATAGTTGTCAGAAGCTTCTTTTGCTCAATAACTGATTTAACATCATACTCTTCAACAGAAGGGGGACCACAAAGCATTAGACTCTGGATCTTGATATGGATAAAGAAAATACAGAAGATGAATGAGGCCATTAGGTCGGATAATGTGTTGGGACAAACCCTTCTACGACAGGAGAGCAATTGCAGGATCTGAGACGATACTACAGTTACAAGTTAATGATTTTGTGGGATTAAATTTATTATGTTAGCCAATGGCATTGATATGTGTCATGAGATTTTCACACAGCAAGAAACACACTGAACTGTTTTTATTTTGTTTGCTTAATTGTTTAAGCATGTAGCAGGCAAAAGGGGTGTGTGTGTGTGTGTGCACATGTGCACGAGCACACTTTTTTTACTTCCAGGCCACATTCATCTGGAAGAACAAGAGGGAGCTAGATCTGGAACAACACAGAGAAGGAACAAATCTGAAAAGAACACTGGGAAAGCCTAGTTAGGGATGGAATGGCTCTGAGTTTAAGTGAGCACTGCTGACTGAATCACAGTATTTTACAGCTGAGGAGAAGCTTGGCACAGGGAAGCAGCATGGATTTGGAAATCAGGCTCACTTATTTTGAAACCTGTTACTGTTTTTAAATTAATTTGGCAAGGTATTTAACCTCTTTAGTAAATCACTGTGCAGATGAAGAGAAAGTATTTTGCATCGTGGCTAAAATAAGGCCTGGTGTGCAGACAGCTCACCCAAGTATTTGGCATAAATTATGATTATAGATGAGAGGACGGTCATGCTCAAAACTTTCATTTCCTCCTCTATAAGGAACAGATTATTCAGGCTGTGATGAACAAATTAGATAATATGTGTACCATGGCATACAATATCAGCTATTGTGTCTGTCTTCTCATCTTTTCATAAAACAAACAAAACCCATTTTCAAGGTTTATATGAAATATCACATCAGAGAAAAATAATGGTAGGTATTTTCTGATTTTATTGCCAAATTCAAGTTTCCTGAGCAAAAGAAAGGTCTTTGCTTTACGATTATTAGAGAATTTTACAGAAATTCAGCCTTAACCTTGTGCTCTCATTTCATGGTACAGAATGTTTAGAGATTTTTTTTTTTTGAAATATTTTGTTAAAAAGAAGGCAACTAAAGATTGAAACTAGAAAATTAGGATATTTCATATACATAGTATGAATAAAAATAATGAAACCAAAATAAGAATCAATAGATATTTAGTATCTGATATGAAAGTGTATATTTAACATTATTTTTGTTCAGACCATAGCAAAAAAAATGATGGGTAATTCCATAAATTGAGCTTGAGATAGATTTAATTGATATTCCATTAAAGATAAAATGGAGTTTAAAAAATTTACTGAAATTACTGATGTGTTTACTTTTATTAAAATGTAATAGCTGAAGACACAACTGGCAGAAGGAGAAAATATGTTTGCCAGCTTCTTTTTTTTTTAATTAAATGTATTCATTAATTACATTGTGTTGTAATTTCATAGGAACTGGGATTCTCGCCACTCTTCGCCATACCCTCCCCCCATGGTGGGTTCCTCCACCTTGTTGCTTAACCATAGTTCAAATTCAGTTGAGATTCCCTCTTAGCAAGCATATGCCAAGTATAGAGTCCAACATCTTAGAGTCCAGTCAAGGCCAACTACTTATTGGGAAGACCCTCTCTAGTCTGAGGGCAGAGCCAGCAGAGTATCATCCTTTTTGTTTTATTTTGTGTTGTTTTTTCCTGGTTGCTCTTTCGAGTTGTGTGGATTTTTTTGGCTCCACACTGTCCAGGGAACTTCATGTTCCTCTCCCTGCAGCTCTATGCTGCTCCACTTACACTTTTGTCGCATTCTATCCCTCTCTGTCTGTGAGCTCTCTCACATCCATCCTCCTATGTTGGCCATCTTGCTAGTCTGTGTGGCTATTTTAAAACTAATCTCATAATTATGAAGTTGAACATTTTTTTCTTGATTCTGAAAATATTATCAAGACAAGACTTCACATATTTATTCTTTAAGTAGTACTCCTTAAATAGGTTTCTATATTATTGTTTAAAACTTTTATTGTTTGTGATGTGAAAGTTTAGTGCACAATGATTTGGCCAAATATGCATATCTGGAAATTTCTCTTAAAATAAAATTACAGAACTCTATATATGTGGAGTATTATCACTTTAAAGCTTCAAAAGTAATAAGTCAACACTGATTCAATTATTCTCATAGTGGTATTTGGATTATCAATGAATATTAAATGGTGAAGTGACAGTGAATAATCTTCACACTATATAAAAACTGGAAACAATTTCTATGTCTTCAATAAGTTAGAAGTTAGAGAAGGTTTTGACAGTTAGGTTGGTAGAGCACAGGACTGCAAGTAAGTAGGAAATCAAATTATTTCAGAACATACCGAGCATTAACTAGAATACTGTACATGAAAATCATTAGAAAGTAGAGAAAAGCTTATTACAATGAAAATCAAGGAATATCCACTTTTCTGTATTCCTCCCTGAGTTTACACATAAAAGCCATGTAGACAAGAAGGCTATTTGTGTAAGGAGCTTGGAAACCATGTAATGTTATCCTGAAGTTCTCTTTTTGTGTTCATTGTCATATACCCAAGACCACACACTGGAGAAGTTGGTACCCTGGTAACAGCAATAGTTCAAAGAGACAAAAACATCTAAACACTGTTTTCCAGTGTACCTGGACGGCTGACAGATATTCAAACTTTCATACAAAAGCCACTCTCGCCTTGTGGTAGACCATACATACACAACTGCCTCAGAATATGTACCTCAGGAGCAAAATCAAAGTGGAGAGCTACATTTCTGCTCTTACCAGGCCATGATCCACCTTCCTCACCACTGTCTGTGGAACCCAGACTAGAAGTTGAATCTCTGGGGTTGAATGTTGATAAGGCAACTCCCTCTCCCTGGCAGGGTTGTTCCAGAAGTCTCCTGGAGTGGAATCACTCAGCATGTCAATGAATGCCAGCCTCCCCTAGTGTGGCCTGAGAACTGATAATGCCCCTAAACTGTTGGTAAAAGTCACATGTTGAGCAGGGATGGAGCCCTTGCTGTAAAAGGCCTGTTTTGGATCAAGGATTCCATGTTTGCCTGGATCCAGCAAGACTCAAAGTAAAGAAGCAAGTATATGGATGCTATCACTAATGATAATATGCTAGGGTTACCCAACAATGTATTTTTAAAATGATGAAGTAGTATATAATTACTCAATAATGTATTTTAAATATATTTTTAAATACATAGATATGTGTATAAATGCATATATACATAAAATACACATTTATGTATAAATATAAATGTATATGTATAAAATACATACATATACATATAAATACATATATGCATTTTATATATACATGTATATATATATATACATTCCCCAAATGGCCACAAAGGCTGCAGCTCTGCTGACCCAAAATACAGGAGCCAGGAGCTTCTTCCATGTCTCCTGCATTAGTGCATGATCCCTAGGGTTTGGGCCCTCCTCTACTGCTTTCCGAGCCAGGAGCAGGGAGGTGGATAGGAAATGAAATGGGCAGAACAATAATTGGCATCTATACAGGATCACAGTGGATGCAATGCAAGGATTTTATCCACTACATCATCACACTGGGCCTGCAAAATGTATTTTTTTTTAAAGCTCCAACATACCATCAGCAAAAATTTACATATTTATGAAATTAATTGACATAGTAATGAGTAACCAATATGTTAAAACTAAATGCGAGTTCCTAGCCACCTTCTATGACCACCTCACTTACATTTCAATTTTAGTTTATACACAACATATAACATTCATAACATAACATGTTATACATAACATCATATCATCTTAAATTAAGGCAAACATGTGGTATTTAACCTTTTGGGATTGGCTCATTTCCCCAAGCATTATGGTTTCCAGTTTGGCCCACTTGGCCACAAAGAACTGCATTTTGTTTTTTTTTTTAATAGCTGAGTAGTATTCCATGGAGTAGATGAACCATAGCTTTCTATTTATTTATTTATTTATTTATTTATTTATTTATTTATTTTATAATCCATTTTATTGTATTGTTGTTGACAATCTTTACATAGTTAACTATAGTTGAAGGAAAAACAAGAAAGAGAAAAAAAAAAAAAAGGTTCAGGGGGATAGGGAGGTGGGCAATGCTATTATGTCCATATTGTTTCCATCATGTATCTGAGGTAAAAGGGGATATTGAGGGAGAAGCCCCACCCGGTTTCCCGCCCACCCCAAGTCCCGGATGTGGGGCATGCTCTGAGATATGTGCTCAAGTGGAGTTAATAGTTCTCGAGTTATGAGTCACTGCCAGTTTCGCTCGATGAGTTGGTCCACTGATTGATATGGTCCATCATGAAGTCTCCATTTGTCCCATATTTCGCTGCCAACATGTAGCTGAGATGAATGATTGCCCTATTCTGTCTTCTGTCTTTTCTTGGTTAGAATTCTGAGTCCAGCAGTTCAAGTGGGGAGATCTCCAGAGATACTTTGAGGTATTCCCAGGTTAGTTGCTTGTATGTTCTAGCAAGCACAGGGCCCGGCACAGTCCATCACCCTAATCAGCTAGTGGTTGCAATTGCTGTGTTGGTTCTGTTTTCCGTCCCGAGTTGCACTGGAACCAATGGGTGTTGCAGTCCAGTCTGGTTCGGCCCTTACATCAACCAGTGGGAGCTGCAGCCTAGTCGGGGCGACCCACAATAACCCCCACCAGACCGCCCCCTACCCTGGTTTGCCAGTATGCGTAGCAGAAGACCAATCTGTCCCCCATCCCATTTGGCTCTGGTACTTGTCGATGGGTATTGAAGCTTAGTTTTATCTAACCAACTCAACCATCCAGCCCTCACAGATATTGTTGAGTACCTCTCTATCTAGCCATCCCAGCCCCCGTCCTAGTTTTCATGCCCTCCCACGGGAATAGTGACCCAAGAAGGGGGAACCCACTTTTTCCCTCCCAGGTCTCTCTGTCCCGGTTTATGCACTCTTTAGGTGGTCCTGTGATTTGACTCGACAGAATTAGTCCCCAGTGCCAGCTTCTGCCAGCTGATGCTGTGGCCCTGATCTAGTCCACATGCAGCGCACAGGTGTTGTAGCCTTGCTTAGTCGTGTCTGTCTCTATCCCAGCCAACACTCTCCAGTGGGAGTGGTTGTCCAGCGAGGGGACCAGCCCCTTAACCCCCCCGCCAGCTCTGCCCCTCCCTTCCTGGATCTCACGTGTGCTGGATGGGTGCTGCATTCATATCCAGTACAGGCAACCACGCCCTGGCGTTCCATAATGTGTACTGGTTTTGTCGCAACCAAACCCGGCCCATCCCACACTCTGTTCTGGTGATCGGATTTGCCAGAGGATGACATGAACTGATTCAGCCTGGTCTGCTCCTGACCCATGCCGAATGCATGCCAGTGGGAAACTTTCCATGGCCTATTCTGGGCTGTTTCCAATCATGCTTCTCGCGCTTACCTGCAGGGACTGTGTCCTGCCAGAGGAGTTGCCCAGGCTCCTCCATCAGAACCCCTCCCAATGCCAGATTTTGCGCTTGCCAGGGGGTTCTTGAGCCAACCCTACTCAGTTCACCTCCTGTCCTAGCAGGAACAGTGGCTTTTCCTGGCTGGCTTTCACCCCATTCTGACTCTTGTTGTTGGATGTTTCAGCCCAGCCATGGCTCGTCCATACCCACATACAGCTCACACATGGCTCAGAAGGGGATTGAGACCCAGCCTAGTCAGTCCCACATCTACCCTGTTTCTCCATAACACCAGATGGTGCTGGGATCTGAACCGGCCTGGTGCATCCAATCCCAGCCCACACTAGTGCCTCGGGTGACTGCAACTGTTTCCTAGATAGAACGCAGCCCCCATTCCAGCACATACACCCCTTGGTGGGAACCTCATCCCAGCTGTGGCATCCCAGATTGGGACCGTTCCTAGCCGTAAATCTCGCACCTGCACGTGGTTGCTCCGAGGACCATTAGGTGCCAGCCTGCTACACAAGCCGGAGCTTATCTTTTACTTGATAGGTGTTCAAAGCTCAGCATTATTAAGGGATTGGAAGTTCTTCAAAGGAAGAGTTACTGGCATTGGGAATCTTTAGGATTGGCTCAGATCCCAGAAACAGTGGGGTCACTCTAGAGCTATCTCAGCAGCGATTCAGATGTCCAATACCCCAGAGCTCCCCGGCCGGGCGGCCAGCAGGCTCAGCCTGGCGCCAAATGGCGCTCTCAGGCCGCCCGGGCCCAGCCCGCCATGAGCCATGGGCACATGGCGGACTGGGTTCGGGATCCGAGCTAGACGTCCTCTCCCGCAGCCCTCGGCTCGCCTCTGGCAGCCGGAGGTTAAATCCCGCAGGCCCAAGGTTGCGCCCCTCCCCAATCCCGTTCACCCACCACCCAATGAGGGTGATGGGTGGGTCCCGGACATGCCCAGTCACGGAGGCCTCCCCCCTCGGCGTACTCACCCCAGAAGGAAGCAGGCCTCGCACCCAGGCATGTCTGGGCCCAGCCCGCCATGAGCCATGGGCACATGGCGGACTGGGTTCGGGATCCGAGCTAGACGTCCTCTCCTGCAGCCCTCGGCTCGCCTCTGGCAGCCGGAGGTTAAATCCCGCAGGCCCAAGGTTGCGCCCCTCCCCAATCCCGTTCACCCACCACCCAATGAGGGTGATGGGTGGGTCCCGGACATGCCCAGTCATGGAGGCCTCCCCCCTCGGTGTACTCACCCCAGAAGGAAGCAGGCCTCGCACCCAGGCATGTCCGGGCCCAGCCCGCCATGAGCCATGGGCACATGGCGGACTGGGTTCGGGATCCGAGCTAGACGTCCTCTCCCGCAGCCCTCCGATGAACCATAGCTTTCTTATCCAATCCTCTGCTGATGGGCATTTTGGTTGCTTCCATGTTTTTGCAATTACTGATTGTGCTGCTATGAACATAGGAGTGCATGTTGGTTTCTCATAAAACAATTGTTCTGGATATATTCCTAGGAGTGCTATTGCTAGATCATACGGTATGTTGATTTTGAGTTGTTTGAATATTCTCCATACTGATTTCCAGAAGAGGCTGTACCAGCCTGCAGCCCCACCAGCAGTGGAGTAGGGTTCCCTTTTCCCCGCAACCTCGCCAACAAGTGTTGTTGGTGCTTTTATTCATGTGGGCCAGTCTTACTGGCGTTAGGTGGTACCTCATTGATGTTTTAATTTGGATTTCCCTTATTACTAGGGAACTTGAGCATTTTTTCATATGTTTATTTGCCATTTGGGTTTGTTCCTTTGTGAAGTGTTTGACTTATTTGAAGAAAACTGCAAACTACTTAAAAAAGAAATTGAACAAGGCCTCAAAAGATGGAGTAACACCCCATGCTCCTGGATAGGTAAAATCAATATCATTAAAATGTCTATACTGCCAAAAGCAATATATACATTCAACACCATCCCAATCAAATTGCCCAAAACATTCTTCATGGAACTGGAAACAATGATCCAAAGGTTCATCTGGAAACACAAAAAACCATGAATAGCTAGAACCATCCTGAAGAACAGGAAGTTAGCAGGGGGAATCACAGTTCCGGACTTCTGGACATACTATAGCGCAGTGGTTATCAAAATAGAGTGGTACTGGCACAAAGATAGAGAGGAAGATCAATGGAGCAGAATAGAAACATCAGAAGGCAACCCAAACAGGTACAGCCAAATAATCTTTGACAAAAAGACAAATGACAATTCAGGCAAATGGGAAGGTCTGTTCAATAAATGCTGTTGGGAAAACTGGTTAATAGCCTGCAGAAACAAAAAGATAGACCCACATCTCTCACCATACACTAAGATCAAATCGAAATGGATAACAGATCTAAACCTACATCCAGAAACCTTCAAACTTTTGGAAGAAAATGTTGGAAACTCACTGCAACAGTTAGGGGTAGGCCCTCACTTCCTAAAAAAGACTCCAAAAGCATTAGCAATCAAAAGCAGAATAAACAAATGGGACCTCATCAAACTAAGAAGCTTCTGTACAGCTAGGGAAACAATCAACAAAGTAAAACAGCAACCCACAGAATGGGAGAAGATCTTCACACACGACATAGGTGATAGAGGGCTGATCTCCAGAATATACAAAGAGCTACAAAACAACCGAAATATCAAAATATATATTTTTTATAATTATTCTAGGCACAGAGATGGAGTGCTCCTGTCTTCTGATTCATTCTCCAGAAGCCTGCAATGCCATAAGAGGGCAGCGGCCAAAGCTGGAAGCTGGGCATTAGGACCAGGCCTGTCACTTGGGTAGCAGGAAGCCTCACCTCTCACATCCAGGATCTACATCATCAGACAGCTGGCATCAAGAGACAGAGACAGGCATTTCTATTACAAGCTATTCCAATTCCAGTGCAGCTGCCTGTTGATGTACACAAGAAGCAGTAAGAAAAAACAACAGCCCAATTGCATGGGCCTCTGACACACTATGAAGACAAGGATGGAGCTCCTTGCTCCACGTTTCAGGCTTGCCCAGCGTGGCTATTGTGGTCATGACGTAAGTGAAGGAAGATAAAATCTCTTTCTTTCCTTCTCATTTACTCTCCAAATAAATAGACCTTAAAATACAAACAAGCTAATAGAAGAAAAAAGTTCTCTACCATGAGCATCCAAGGAATTGGGTATCTGTACAAAAAGCAAAACAAAACTAAACCTGTTTCACACATATAGAAAAACACTGACATGTATCATACATTTAAGATAAAAGATTTTAAAAACTTTTATAAATTATCAGAAAAAAAATTTTTTTAAAGATTTATTTATTTTTATTACAAAGTCAGATATACAGAGAGGAGGAGAGACAGAGAGGAAGATCTTCCATCCAATGATTCACTCCCCAAGTGACTGCAACAGCCGGGGCTGCGCCGATCCAAAGCCAGGAACAAGGAACCTCTTCCTGGTCTCCCATGCAAGTGCAGGGTCCCAAAGCTTTGGGCTGTCCTCGACTGCTTTCCCAGTCTACAAGCAGGGAGCTGGATAGGAAATGGAGCTGCCAAGATTAGAACCTGCCACCATATGGGATTCTGAGGCGCATTCCAGGCGAGGACCTTAGCCGCTAGGCCACGCTGCCGGACCCAGAAAAAAAATCTTTAGAATTTCAGTCCATGTTAAGCATTCTTATATCAATAGCATGAGCCCATAAAAGCAAAATTTAAGTTAGGTCTCATCAAAAGTTAAGATTTTGTTTAAAGACTGAGTTAAAAGCCTAAAAGCAAATATCAATGGTGAAGAAATAAAAAAAGACAGCTATAACATAACAAGGGATTCATATGTAGGATTTAATTCTAAAAACTGTCAAAATATAGCAGTGATAAAAACATGTAAATAAAAAAACAAAAAAACAAAAAAATGAAAGTCACAAAAGAAGTGAAGGTATATTTAATTGAAGAAGTCATTATGCATATTGAAAATAAACTGCAATCAACTATCGCTGCACTTACTACAAAATGACTAAAATAAAAAGCAATGACTGAGTTTAGGTTTCAGCAGCTAAAATAAAAAAATAATGACAAAACTAGTATTTATGAGGAATGTGAAATTGTACAACTCACAATTTGATAGTTTCTTTTTTTATTTTTTAAAGATTTATTTTAATTTTATTGAAAAGTTTGGTATACAGGGAGGAGAAGAGACAGAGGAAGTTCTGACATCTGCTAATTCACTCCCCAAGTAACAGCACAGCCAGAGCTGGGTGGATCTGAAGCCAGGGTCCTGGAGCCTCTTCCAGTCTACCATGTGGGTGCAGGGTCCCAAGGCTTTGGTTTATCATCTGTGTACTCAGCATTGGGTTCCCTTTTGGTGTGATTAAAAAAAAAACTTTTAGACCTAGATTGAATTGATGATTTTACAACATGGAACATGCAATAAACACAATTGAATTATACATTTAAAGGTAATTCACTGGAATGATAATTTGGTGAAGCAATTAGGTCATCCTTGAGATTTCCCACATCTCCTGTTTCCAGTTCTAGACCCAGTTGCTCTGCTTCCCACCAGCTTCCTAGTAATGCACACTTCAATTATGGCTCAGGTGTCTGGGTGTCTGCCATCCAGGCAGGAGACCAAGATTGAGTTCCTGACTGAGTTCAGTTCAGCTCAGCATGGCTGTTGCAAGTATTTGGGAAAAGAATCGCTGCCCTAGAAATCTAGATCTTCCCAATCCCTTTGTCATCATCTCTCTAGCAAAACAAACCAGCAAAAAAATAAATAAGGACAGTGATCACTTTTTATTAGTTGTGTTTCACCTCCCTTAAAAAGCTTGAAATGTAATTTATATTGATCTTGCAAGGACAAACACTATGCATCTTGCAACTGGATTTTTTTTAAAGATTTATTTTTTTTTTATTTTATTACAAAGTCAGATATACAGAGAGGAGGAGAGACAGAGAGGAAGATCCTCTGTCCAATGATTCACTCCCCAAGTGAGCCACAACGGGCCGGTGCATGCTGATCCGATGCCTGGAACCAGGAACCTCTTTCAGGTCTCCCACACGGGTGCAGGGTTCCAATGCATTGGGCCGTCCTCAACTGCTTTCCCAGGCCACAAGCAGGGAGCTGGATGGGAAGTGGAGCTGCCGGGATTAGAACCAGCGGCCATATGGGATCCCCAGGGCATTCAAGGCGAGGACTTTAGCCGCTAGGCCACACCGCCGGGCCCAGCAACTGGATTTTTGAGAAGAAACAAGGTCAATAGATTGCTTGTGGCTAAAAAAATGGTAAAATAAAATAAAATGCAAATCAGTCTAACTTATGAATATTAAATCAGTACAAAATCCTAAAGTAATCATCTGAGCACACAGCATTTGAAGACATGGTAACTATTTATCATCAAAGTCAAATTTATGAAAAGAATTCACCAGAATAATATGCAACAAAATAGGATCAATAATAGAAATGAGAATTATTTTATTGGAGCTAGTTTTTTATTGGAAAGAAGTTCTTAGAAAAATGAAATCAAGAGATAAGTCCATTGTGATACAAAATAAATTAGAGTCCATAGAGATATTCTTTATAATATACCTTTCCCATTAACTTCTTGGTAAATTTACATATCATCAGTAGCTTTTACTCCTCCCAAGGCATGCATTACAATGACATCTGATTTTTTTTGTCTGTTATTAATCAAAACTCCATGAAATTCACCTTAGTTTCTTATATCAGAAACAGGAGTCAGAGCGAAAGAGGAAAAGAAAAACCCCTGTTCCTCGTTGCACTTGTTTAAAATTGTTCATATTATATCTCATTGAACTGGGTTAAGTTCAAAAATCTTTGCTGAGAACTGGATTGGGTAGCCACATGAAAGTAGGAGTTACTGACAAGGAATATGATGTGTTCAGCAACTTTGTGAAGTGTTTGCAAACTCTTTCTGTGTATTGATTGAGTGGAAGTCTGTTCAGAGGACTTCAGTGTGAATGATGAAAGTGTATAGTTTGCCATTCTCACACTAGTTTTCTGAATTTGTGCTGGAAATGCACTCCACTGGGAGGAAACTCCCTAAGTGATTAAAAACAAAACAATATTTTTGAAAGTCTGGCTGCATGCCCTCTCTTCTAAATCCAGAAAGGAGGATTTTCTCCTGCAAAAAAAAAAGAATCCTGAGGCCACCCCATCATACAGCAGCTTTGCAGTGCACAAATAAAATGCTAGAACATGCCTTCACAAGCTTGCCAACACTAAGAAACCTGCAGACACAACTGTTATTGCATGATGTTTTTCTCCATGCTGAAGGTGTGTTTGGTTACTCTGACCTGGAGAGTTATTGGGTCTGCTTGATAGCATACAACATACATTTTTTTGAGGGAGAGGGGTGAACTGGAATTTTCAAAATTAAGCGTGGTAAAAGCTTGTTATTTCAGAATCTGAATGGTATAGCAGAGGGATGTGTACATGTAGCTGTCAGTATGCATGTTTGTATGCAATTCCTGTGAAACTCCACTATGTGATAATCCAAAACAAATAAATGAATAAGCAAATCCTAAATGGTAGTTGGAGGAGATAATCATTTTATGAAAAATGCTATAAATATTTTTGGAATTAAAAAAATTCCTGTTGTGTAGGTATCATTTGGGTAAACTGCAGCTTTTAATAACCACTTCAGTTTTACTGATTTGCGACTGACAGTTGCCATTGATCTTGTATAGTCATCTACCAGCCATACAATAGAGGGACCATAAAACTTGCTCAGGACATATTGTAACATTGTGTCAGTATCCACAGTGTTTCTGCTGAAGCACATGCATAGATTCCTTTATGGACTTATATTGATGTTAGGAAATTAAAAGTGGCTGAAGCTGGTACTGTGGTACAGCAGGTAAAACCACAGTTTGCAGCTCCAAAATCCCAGGTGGACAACTGTTTGAGTCTGGTCACTGCACTTCCAATCCATCTCCTAGACAATGCCCTTGGGAAAGGCTGAGAGGATGACTCAACTGGCTGGGGCCTTGCATACACATGGGGGACCCAGAAGAAACTCCTGGATCCTTGCCTTTGAGATGGCCCAGTGTGACTGTTTTGACCCTTTGGGGAGTGACAGTGGATTGATCTCTATGTTCTTTTCTCTTTCTCCTCTCTCTCTCCCTCTCCTTCCCTCTCTCTAACCATGACTTATCTTCATCTTAATTTTCTTTATATAGCCATTGGTTGATGGACTAAGTTAATTCATATCTTAGCTATAGTAAACTGAGCTGTTTTAAACATGGGGATACAGATAATTATTTCATACACTGATTTCATTTTGTTTCATTGGAATGGTTTGTTAATAAGGCAGGTCAATTTTTGTATCTCTGAGGAATGAGCAAAAGATGGTTAGAGCGCTTGAACCTTGCACCCAATTGGGAGAGCTGGATGAATTTCCAAACTCCTGGCATCAGCCTTGCCCAGTTCTGAACATCATACTCCTTGGGAGAGTGAATGGCCAAATGAAATACAAACGCACTCTCTCTCTCTCTCTAACTCTGTTTTTAAATAAATAAATAAAAACACGTTTAAAAGCTTTGAAACCTTCCATTTGTATGAGATATTTTGAGGTCTTTATGTAATCAAAAGTAGGATTCATTCTCAAAAGTAAGCATGGAATGTCCTAAAACCTGCACCCTGGATTAATTTCAAGGCACAGAGTTGATTCATTAAATCTTTTCTTGCCAATCTACAGTGGTTGACAGAGGTGAAAGCTTTCTCAGTTTTCAACTAAGTAAGCATACATGGTCCATTCAAATAAAAATGAATACCGGGTCCATTCAAAGAAAAAGTAAACTCTTGAGAAATCATCCATGTAGTTTCATAGACAAATAGCTTACTAGACAAATCTTTTTTTTATATATTTTTTAAATTATTTATTATTTAACTTCATTAATTACATTGTATTATGTGACACAGTTACATAGATACTTGGATTCTCCCACCCCTCCCCAAACCCTCCCACCATGGTGGATTCCTCCACCTTGTTGCATAACCACAGCTCAAGTTCAGTTGAGATTCCCCCATTGCAAGAGTATACCAAACATAGAGTCCAGCATCTTATTGTCCAGTCAAGTTCAAAGGCTTCTTAGGTATACCCTCTCTGGTCTGAAGACAGAGCTAGCAGAGTATCATCCCAGTCAATTGAAAGCTCCAACATACCATCAGCAAAAATTTCCATCATTATGGAATTAATTGACATAGTAATGAGTAACCAATGTGTTAAAAGTAAATGCAAGTTCCCATCTTTAATGCAATTAACAACTAAAGAAAAATGATTTAACAGTAAGATAGAATGTGAAAACAGTGCAAGAGCAGATTAATGTTAAACACTGCTAGACCTGGATATTGACATGATCTTTAACCTTTCCCAAGTGTACACATGTTGAAGACTTGGTCCCTAGTTAATGTGGCACAGTTTGTGACTGCATATAAAATTTAGCAGATTGGACCTTGAAGAAATTTTTTAGCCTTTGGAGCCATGCTATTTGAAAGTAGTTCTTCTGAGAACGTTACCACAGAACCTGAGTTGGTGCCGTTATCTCTTTGCATCCTAGTTTAACATGTAATTCTTCCTCTATTCACACACAATGATTGTCACCTATCATTGTCCCCAGAAGCTACCATCCTTACCAGAAAAAACTGAATTTTAAGCTGAATCTCCAAAGCTATGAGCTTAAAATTAGTTCCCCTATGAATTATTTCTACCTCTTGACATCTCATTGTAAAAAAAATAAACATGTTGATCTGCCTAAAGATTAGAAACCGTAGATTTTAAAAGTACAAAATTTAAGTTAGGAAATTCATGAGATCAGTTGATAAATTTACTTGAACGAACATTAAAAACAAACAAACAAGCAATAAAAACCTGCCAGCTGTTAAGTATTAGGACATAAATTAAAATAAATGATGTAAAATAAAGAGGACTATTTTCACATAGACAATATATGCATCATAGTGATTTCAAGGGATTTAAGAGAAAGAATGACCTGGAGAGATTATTTGAAAGCATAATGACCAAAGAACATTTCATATTTTAGGAATGACACTAAAACTGAAGATTGACACGACCTGCATCGTTATGTACCAGCTAGAGCTGTCATTTACAATACTAACATCCCATAGAGGCACATGTTCATTTGCCAGCTGCTCCGCTTCTGATTTAGCTCCCTGCAAATGGTATGGAAAAAACATGGAAAATGTCCCAACTGCTTGGGTTCCTTTGCTACCAAAGTGGGAAACAGATGAAGCTCCTGACTTCTGTCTCCTGGCTTCAGCTTGGCTCAACCCAACCCATTTTTTACCAATAGGTGAAAGTCCTTTCTCTCTCTTTGATTCTGCAAGTAAATAATTAAATATTTTAAAACAGAAGCTCAGACCGTTCTTGCAGAATAACCTGTGGAAAACCGAATACAACGTAAACATGCTTGAAAGCCAAAGGAGAATGGTGTCTTACCACTGAAAAGCAGATCTTCAGGTTGATCAATAGATTTGTTAGCAGAAAGCTTGGTGATCAGAAGGCCATCAGAGAACATGTCTAAGTTGGAGAAACAAAGACAACCTGTAAGCCCCCCAACCCCCATCCGGGAAAAAAAATGTACTGTTTACAAATAAAGGAAAAAATAATGACAAGCCAGAATAAGGAAAAAGTTTATTATATTCATGATCACTACACTTTTGCTACAAGAAATATCAATAGTACTCTGAAATTGAACAGCATATTCACGCAACTATCCAATAAACATGAACACATTTAATATAACAACCAGTATTATTGGAATATTGATTTACAATTCTATTTTATCACTTTTATTGATGAGTCATAATATACAACTATATGCTTTGTGATGCCAATCATATAAAACAGGTAAAGGAGAAATCAATCAAATTTTTGCATGATATTGTAATTTTTATATTTCTCTAAAATGAATTGCTACAATATGAGAAAGTTATATAGAAACCCATGAATGTGAAATTTACACCCATAAATAATTCCCCCACAAATAGGCACACAGTGCGAAAAAAATTTCAAATTTCATTATTTTTAAAAATGAAGAAGAAAATAAAGAGCCTTCCTGAAGCAAAGCTGCTGTATAGCCTATGAGTCACTGAAGAAATCAATAAGAAAAAAATCTTACAAAAATAAAAACAATAAAATCTTTAAAGATATGAAGATAAAAATAAAAACATGAAAATTAAATCAAAAATAAATATAAATAGATATAGCAGTATTGAAACAAAATTGAAAAGGCTATTGATCTTGTATATCACATAAAAGTGATCTTACATTAGAGACAATATATGATGTTTTTCCTTTTGGGATTGACTTATTTCCCTGAGCATAATGGGGTTGCAAATGGTGGGGTTACATTCTTTTAATGGAATATCTGGACCGAGTGCTCAGTTCTTGACTTCAGTCTCTACATCCTAGCTATGAAGAGCATTCAGAGAGCAAAGTGGTGAATAGGAGCTCTGTAACATAAAATAAATTAGATAAGCAACAACCTTATATTTACAAAATAGGTGAAGTAGGTATTGACACAATTGAAAGGATAAATAGCTTTACCATAGTAAATGGAAGCAATGAAATTCTAGTCTTCTTTCAACAGTGAGTAGAGGAATCAAATAGAACGTCAACAAGGAAACAGTGCAATTTAACTATGTTATCACCAACAGATCCTGACAATGTAGAACAAAATTAAATTGCTTTGCTCAACAATCAATCATACACTTACAATAAAAGGAAAGTCCCTGAAGAAAATGAAGTTCGTATCTGCAAATCACAGAGCTTATAGTATTTCCTATTTGAAATATGAACCGTTCCCCCCAGGTATAGAACAAGAAAAAGCTAGATATTCTTTTTGCGTCGTTGACATTGACTATCAGTACTAATGATAACCATATGGCCAAAGCCAACAACACCAACACCACCAACAACAAAAACAGAATATTAAATAAGTAATTGATTTTTGGTTACAAAACACTTGATTATATATGTAAAAACTCCAAGAGAGTTCAACAAAGAATCAGAAAGCAAATGAATTTTGAAAAGAGAGTATAAAAAATCAACAAACCAAAAAATGCCCATTATTATTATTTTTTAATTTGTTTTGTTTACATAGTTTATTAGGGTAGAAGAGGTCGAGAATTAGGTAAAAATGGGAGAAATCATTTTTTCTACATTGTCTTTTTCTTCTTCCTGTATTTGGGGAAAGACGAGAGATAATGAGAGAAGCCACACCCAGACTCAGAATAATGAATGGGAAGGAACACATTCTGAGACTTTTGATTAAGTCATTTTGGTAGTTCTGACATGCTCTCTCTCTTTTTTGTGTGTGTTTTATTATTATTATTATCATTTCATGATGCAGTTCCATAGGCTCCTGACATGTCCCTTATCCCCTCCCCAATTCTCTTCCCACTACTTAGTTCCTCTATATCATTACTAAAATATAGCTCTTCATACACAGTTATATCTCCATCATTGTGGGCATGGACAATGGCAGAGAGTCCAGAATCTGTCTGTCAAGATATAGTACAGCTTCATTGTAAGCCCATCTTTGTCTGGAAGTAGAAATGCATACTACACTGCATCTTCACATCTGGATATTAGTCTCCATTTCACATCTACTGTACATCCCCTCAAATGAAAAGTCACAATACAAAATCAACAATAAAAAGAAAAATAGAAATTTACAATGCCATAAAGGTAAATGACATGTTACTAGATATGACAGTCTATATTACACCGCTACTATACATCCCCTAAAATGAAGAGCCACACAACAAAATCAACATCTCGGAGAAAAAAGAAATTAACAACACCAAGAAGTTAAATAACATGTTACTAAATGACTAACGTGTAGCTGAAGAAATGAAAATCAGGAACCTTTTTGAAGAAAATGATGCTATTGCATGATGTATGAGTCATTGAATGATTTAATCAGAAGAAAGTGTTTTGAAGAGATGAAACTAGCAGAAAACAACAAAACCCAGGTGATACAGTTTCCGCTGATTTTTGTTGGTGAAGTGTGTCTCTTCCAGACAATAAATAGATGGGCTTTGTTTTTTAATCAAGTGTACTACACTATGATGTTTGATTAAGCTTAAGCCACTTACATTCAGAGTTTATTATACATGGGTGCTACGTTGGTCCTGTCATTTTAGCAATGGGTTGTTCATTGGTTTAGTCTTCTGTTGTCATTTTACTGGGATCTTCTTCCAATTTACCTTTGGTTTTGGTAGGTGCTATTCCTCTTCTCTGTCAAGACAGCATCTTGAAGTATCCTTTGTAGGGCAGGTTTGGAAGAGGCAAATTCTTTTAGCTTTTCTTTACTGTGGAAGAATTTTACTTCATTTTCAAAGATGAAAGAAAGCTTTGCTGGATATGTTATCCTAGGCCAACAATTTTTTGTTTCTTTTAGAATCTGGAATATGTCACTCCATTCTCTTCTTGCCTGTAGAGTTTCCTGTGAGAAATCTCCTGTGAGCTTAATTGGCATTCCTTTATATGTCAGTTGATTTTTTTCACATGCACATTTAAGAATCTTTTCCTTAGTTCAATTGAAGAGAGCGTAATGATCATGTGTCTTGGTGAAGATTGCTTTTGGTCAAGCCTGTTGGGAGTTCTGTGCCCCTCCTGGAACTTGTTTCCCAATTCTTCCTCTAGATGAGGAAATTTTCCTTTGTTATTTCATTAAAGACATTTGCAAACTCAGCTTCTCTTTCTGCACCTTCTGGGACTCTTATATTTGGCCTCTTCATAGTGTCTTTCAATTCTTTAATACTTTTTTGGCCTGATCCAGCTCTGCTTCCAGCTTTTTGTTTACTTCCTCCTGATGACAGGAAATATCTTCCAATTCTGAGATTCTTTCTTCTGCTTTCTTCATTCTATTATGGAGACTCTCCACTGTACTCTTAATTAGCTCCACTGTGTTCTTAATTTCTGATATATCAGCCTTGGTTTACTTTATTGTTTCCTTCAATCCTTTGAACTCTTGCATGAGCTTCTCATTGTTGATCAGAATCTTTAAAATGAGTCTTATGGATTCTGTGTGCCCCATTTTCTCGATGTCTTCCTCAGTTAACTCTGAGGTTGGCATAGGGTTTTGCTCCTTTGCAGGGGAGTTTTCAGTAATATTCATTGTGTCTTTGTCTCTTCTTTTGCTCTTGATCATTGTACTTCTGGTTAGCAGAGTCTTCTCCTTGGGGTAGGTTTCTAAGCTGTGTCACCCACAGGGCTACAATGCGATTTTACTAATTGCGGTTGGTGCACAAGTCTTTCCTTGCGACCACTTGTGCCACAACCTCCAGCAAGTTCCAGGTCTGGGTTCTTATGTCAGATGTCCACTGTGGTCTCCACAGCCCCAGCTCTTGGCTCACCACTCTCTACCTCCTGTGATACTGTGGTGAGGCTGCATCATTGTCTCTGCAACCTTTCTCCCACTTTCAGTTGGAGCAGGTCCCAGGATTAAAGAGACACCAGGTGTCCTATATAATTAGGTTGTTGGTGGCGCTGATCTTGTCGGAACCTGTTGGACGTTAGGTCTGGGTGCCAACGGACTTAGTTTTGACCTGTACAATGACACAGTCAGTATTAATATCCTGCGGGACCAGTGCAATCCACAGAACTCAGTGAGTTCTTGTGAGCTCAACACATGCGCAGTTTACTGTTGTCCCCTGCAGTCCCAAAGTTATTGCCTCAGTGCCCAAAATGGTACCACTACTAGAGTTCTTGATCTGTTGGCCATCAGATCTGAGGGCTATCCCAGACCTGTCTTGGGTGGAACCTGTAGAATGCTGCGTTGATGCAGTTCACTGAGTCAGAAATGAATTCTCTCCCAGCTCAGCATATGCTCAGTCCTCTCCCTTGCCTTTGCCTCCTTATGCAAAATGGCATCCAATTCAGCTCTAGGGGGCTGATTGGACTGCGAAATCCACTCTGTTCTCACACTGCCCATCTGTGATCTGCTTCTCTGTCTCTGGTCCTGGTCAAATCAAACGGACCAGCAGAACTTACAGTTCTTTGTCTGGGTTTACCTTCCAAGCTCCCAGTGAAAGTCCCTTCCTACCTGGTTGCTGGTGGAGTTCTGGCTGCTGGAGTTCAGATCGCCATTAGCTGAATGCCGCTGGAGTATCAATCACTGGAACACCACAGAATTGTGTCCACTTGCTTTGCTGTGTCTGTCTGTCTCCAGGTACCCCTCTCTTGTTGTTCTGTCCTTTCTATTTCCTGGAATGTGTCCTCTCTGCTTCATCCTGATTAAGTGTTTTTCCATCCATTTAAACATGTTCTTACCCTATTCCACCATCTTGATTCTTCCCCCTGACATGCTGTCAATCTCACAGATCCAAGATGAGGAATTACTTCCAACATCCATTGTCTTAGTCTGTGTTGGAGACTCTATTTGCCCAGAAATTTGATGTAAAGCTTCATTGGTGAATTTAATCTATTTGTTCTGTCCTCCCTGCTCTATTATGGTAGCAGCTGACCTCCACAGGTTCCAATGGACTACCATATCACCCATGTACATCTGGGTATCCTATCCCTATCCATTATACCATCTTCACCAACTGAGGAGGGCCAGTTCTGAAACATGTACTCTACAATCAGGTCACAGGTCCTGCCATTTTCCCCATGATTGGAGTTCTGAGTCCAGCGGTTTAGGTCGGGAGACCCTCAAATAATCTCATCTGACTTTATATTTTTCCAAATCCTCTTGTTCTTCCATGGCCTTAGTTAAAACTCATATACAAACTTCCATTCATATTTGTCCTTTGCTTCCTGGGATAGAAAAGTTATAATTTAGGAATCTTTACTAAAGACCCATTTAATGATATTTTGAAAATAAAGAGAAACTCTAGGCATTATTTTAACAAGATGTATGGCATTACATATCTGCAATATATGAATAATCAGATGGTTTAACCAAAAAAAGTCACTTAGGGACCAGCATGGTAGCCTACTTGCTAATGGCTTCACCTTGCACACACCGGGATCCTATATGGGCTCAGATTCCTGTCCCAGCTGCTTCCAGTTCAACTCCCTGCTTCTAGGCTCAGAAAGGAGTGGAGGACAGCCAAATGATTAGGACCTTGCACCCTTGTGGGAGACCAGAAAAGAAACTCTTGGCTCCTGGATTCATATAAGCTAAGCTCCAACCATTAGGGAGTGAATCAGCCTATGGATGGAAGATTTTCCTTTCTCTCTCTCCTCCTCTTTGTATACCTGACTTTCCAATTAAAAAATAAATAAATCTTTAAATAAATGTTTTTTCTAGATGAACCCTACAATTCTTGTGATTGGAAATTATTACTGTGAATGACATATTACATCTCTGATTGGACTAATCATGGAAGGAGCTGTGTACATATTTGTTTTTGGTCCTGGCATATGTATGAGGTGGTAGGTTTTATGTCCCAATCCAACCACACCATCTTCTTGGGTGTGTTTGTGGGTTCTGCAGCCTGAACCAGCGCGGTTTGTACTCAACCCCACTACCCATGAGTGTTGGAGGGCTCCATGGCCATGCCTAGCTCAGTCAGTCACCACCACCAGCTCTTATGTAAACCAGCAGAAATTGCAGTTTCATAGGGCTGGACTTGAACAACTCCTCACAAATCTTCCCCCAAATCCAATTCTCTCATTTTCTGGTTGCTGTCATGGCCCAGCCTAACACTGCCCATCCCCTGTTCCGACTGTCAATGGCAGGTACTGTGATCCAGCCCTGCCAGGTAGGCCCCAGTCCTAGCTTTAGTGTAGGCCTGTGAGGTAGTCAGCTGTAATCCAGGTTAACTAACCCAGCTCAAGGCTCCCATGCATGCTGGTATTTTGGTCTGATCCTTAAAGGTCCTCCTGTTCTCCTCTCCAATTCATTCATTCAGTTTCAGCCCCCTTGCTTACCTGCAAGTACAGTTGTCATGAAGACAGAAGTCCCTCAGAAGTGCATCCTTATTGGGATATGAGCTCTCCTGTCCCCGCAAACCCCTTTTGTCCATCCCCCATATCTCCTGCAAGCCCACCTCCCCAAACCTCCAGAGCACCTAGTACTTCACCAGGCAGGCACTGCTGGGCTTGGGCCACCCAGGTCAAGCTCGCCTGCAGCCAGGGCTAAGCTGCCCACTTGAAAACAATACTGTAATATGTGTTGCCAATGGACAGTTTCTAAAGCAAAACAGAAGAAAATAAGTTCATATATACTAGTAATAACAAAAAGAATAAGACAACTTGCATATAAACTTAAATAAGAAAATGGAATACTTTTAACCCTAAAAATGTTTAAGGTGTCAAGAAATGGAATGACATCTAGTGCTCTTGGACACAAACACTATTAAGGTGTAAATATTTGTTTTAATTATTTGTAGACCAAATGACAAACATGCTAAAATCTCAAGGACATTTATTTTCTGAAATACGGAAATATGTCCTCAAGACGACATATAATTTCAGAGGCCCCTAGGTATCAAAACAATTCTGAAAACTATGAAAAGAACTTCAGACTGTATGCTTCATGTATCCAAAATTACTTCTATTCTATAGTAATCAACACTGGAAAACATAGATATGTATATTAATGGAATAAAATAAATAGTCCAGTAGTAAAGAATCACTTAGATAAAGAGATGATTTTCATCAAATATCATAGGATCACTTAGTTAGAATTGACTGTCATTTTAATTTTTTAGATTACCAGAAAGAGAACAGATTTCAAATTTTTAGTACATATGATTTGAAAATAGCCACATTTTACTTCCTCCTCCCCTCAATACTTTCTTCTTTGCTTCTGTATTCATTTTATCTTTAATTTTTAAAATACTTTAATTTTTAAAATACTATAATTTTAGTTTAGTTTATAATTACAGAGTTAATGCCCCAGTAAACATACCATTCAAAAAGTAAAAAGCATAAAGAGGTGAATCTGAAAGCTGGGGCTGTGAACAGTCCAGGCTAGCCAAGGTTTCATCACATTTTAACATACATGTGGGCTGGGTATGTGGGCAACCAAGATTAGGTAGGTTCTGACACTAGTATGCCTCCTGCTGGTGAGACAAGATGCAGGGCTGGGACTATTCCAGGCTGGGCCAGGTGGCAGTACTCATTGGCATGTGAGGGCAGGGTCTGGTGATGGTCACGGTAATCCACAGCACTCATGGATGTTCATGAGAGTTGGACGGGATATGGACTGGGCTGGACTAGGCCTCATCAGAGGTTGGTATGCACAAAAGTTTTAGCTGAGAGTCTGGTGGGGTAATTGGGGATCACACCAACTAGGTCACACTGCCTGCTTGTATGTGTAAGAACCAATTCTGTGGTGGGCTGGCAGGGGTGAACCACAGCACCTGTCAGTTCAACTCGAGAGATGGAGCTACATGGAATTGACCAGAAAGCTGCCAGTCTATGTATTGGCTGGCATAAGTGACAGAAGGTACCTGACCCTGCACTGGCTGCTGCACACAAGAGTCAGGTTTGAGGTCAGTCTGTGTGAAGTTTTTTGATACCACTTTACTCAAACCCTGGTCACATCACAGGATGTGTGGACCAACCTTGGAGTCCATGTACAAGTTGCTGATGCCTGTGTAGTGGGCAACATCTCCAAACGTGTGGTGAGGACAGAAGGGCAAGCTCATGTAGGCAGCAAGGTAAGTCGACTACCTCATCAGAGGAATGAAATACTTCCCATATCATATACTCAGAACATTCTTTGCCCACATCAGACTCTATATGCTGTCATCAATTGATTGCTGTAGTTTGATAACAACGAGTAGCCCCCCTCTCTCCCTTCAGACGTGGGAAAAAAAAAAAAAAACTGAAGCATATTCTTTACATACTCTCCTATACAACTGAACCTCCCCATCCTAAACAGAGGTCCACAAGGACATACAGCCCTCTCAACTAAGCAAGAAATATAAAAAAGAACATTTTGACAAAGAAAAAGAAAATACATTTGTTAAAGTACACCATTATCATATTCCTTTAAAGCGTAGATGCCAATTCTTAAATTCAGAAGTGTTCAGGTTTACTTCTGTCTGTAGATTCAGGAACAATAAAAAAACTGGCTACAAATAATTGTCTAATTATGCAGAATATCAATTATTTTGTAAGATATAAAAAAGCAAACCAAGAATAGTAATTTTGTTATTAAACTGCCAACTAAAGATGTGTATAAATGCACCTGTTGACCTCTATCTCCTGACTATTGTACTGTTGCTGCTCAATTTAATTCCCTCATGTATTAAAACTAATAGACACATAAGGCTCAGAATTTCATAAAAACAAATGACACAATAGGGAAGAATCAAGATGGTGGAATAGGGTAAGGACACGTTTATACAGATGGAAAAACATTTAACCAGAATGAGATAGAGAGGACATATTCCAGGAAATAGGAAAGGACAGAACAACAAGAGAGGGGTACCTGGAGACAGACAGACATAGCAAAGCAGTGGACACAATTCTGTGGTGTTGTAGAGACTGATATTCCAGCACGGCGATCTAAACTCCACAGCAGCCAGAACTCCACCAGCAACTAGGTGGGAAGGGATTTTCACTGGGAGCTCAGGTGGTGAACACAAAGAACAGTCCGTTCTGCTGGTCTGTTTGATTTGACCAAGAGCAGAGACAGAGCAGCAGATCTCAGATGGGCAGTGTGAGAACAGAGTGCATTTCACAGTCCAGTCAGCCCCCTAGAGCTGAATTGGATGCCATTTCATGTAAGGAGCAAAGGGC